>NC_040879.1:15384345-15474230 GCF_003676215.2 Rhopalosiphum maidis
ATAATATACGTATTATTCTTATCATAAAACATTTTTCTGCTTATTACTATACCTCGACATTGTCAATAGTGCAACTAACGAGTAACGACGTCTTTTATTTAATTTTTAATACAATTATTCAAATCATTACCTATATCATAATGAGTGATGGTATATCTAGGAAAAGTGCTACAAAGTACAAAAAACCCGAGAAGAGCACGAAAAAAAGAAAAGGGTGATTCAAAAACAAGAAAACTTAATATTTTTTCACAAATTTAAAACCAGGTAAAAACGATTTACTAAAAATAAATATTTTTTTTTTTAATTTTTGATGACACGTTCACTGCGGAGATGATTTGTCAGCCTAGAATATATCCTAGGAATTATAATTCCCAGTGGTTGGTGAAAAAGGAGGTTTATTTTTTGAATACACCAATATTTAAGTTTATTTATAATTATTGTAAGCCAAATTTATGGAAAATCTTGTATTACATTTTCAACTCTCCGCTACTTATACAAAACATTATATGAATTTTACCTACAAAATAATTTGCAAATATTCATAATTTTGAACAATATATGTCAATATTTGAACTTCAAAACACTAAAAAAAAAAAATTGTGCCTGTATATTTTATAATTCAATAATTGTTGAATCACTATAAGACAAACTTATGAGAAACTTTGTATTAAATTTAAAAAAATTATAAAATATTTTTATATAAAAAAAAAAAACATATTATTGTAAAATCAATACATTCATCACTTCATTCAGAATATAAAAAATACACAATTTTTATTTGATTAACAATTAGGTAGAATTTTTGTAATTTACTATTTACAATTTAATATTGATTATTGAATATTATATTTATGTATAAACTCATCTACTTCTACTACTTCTCTCACATTAACTACAAGTACTATTACTTTAACTACGAATACTTCAACGAGTTCAACTTGTCATTCTAATACTGAATTAGACATTACGCATAGCCCTACTATTTTGTCCGTTTCAACACCTTTAGAATTGGAGAAAGAAAGCCACGCAGGTGAATTTAAAGATCTGATTTCCATAGATATAGCTAAATTTACAGCCCCGAAATCTCCAGTATCTTTTAATGATATAACTGTAAATACAGATCCTGCCAAATGGATAATAAACGAAACGACAATAGACAAAATACTTTCGAGAGAGATAAATCAGAACATACCCGAAGATTATTCTGTCACAAGAAGGTATTACTCTTCAGTAAGTGGATATCGGTCATCGACAAAACTTGCATTTGAGAGAAAAATAACAAAACTGCATAGAAAATATTGAAGTTATTCTTCGAGTAAAAAAGCACTTTTTTGCATTCCGTGCCTTTTATTTGGTAAAGGTAGTTCAAAATTTGGTACAGATGGATATGATGATTGGAATAATGTACACAGTGGCCTAACCTCTCTTGAAAATTCTTCAGAGCATATTCAAAGCTCTAGCACTTTCTTAAACAGAAGTAAGTTGAAAAATCGAATAGGTAAAGGGCTCTACTTACAAATTAAAATGAAATGAATTATTGGAAAAATGGTTCAGCGAGTTGTAGCGGTAGTAAAAATACTTGGTAATTGAGTACTACTATTTAAAGGGAAGAATGAGCAATTTGGGTCAAATAAGAATGGAAATTTTATGATGTGCTTGGAGCTTCTTGCGGAATTCGATCCTTTTATGTCAAATCATTTAGCTAATTATGGATACCCGGGTCGGGGTAAGACATCCTATCTGTCTTCTACAATTTGTGAAGAGTTTATTTCCTTGATTTCAAAAAAAGTATTAAATGTGATTATTGACGAAGTAAATCGTAGCAAGTATTTTTCCATTGTTGTTGATTCAACGCCCTATATCAGTCACGTGAATGAATTGTCGTTTGTAATCAGATATGTGAAACGAGAAATTCAAGAAGATACGCCAGCTGAAGTTGAACGATTTTTAAAAGTTATACCCAATGTTTGACACATTTACACAAGAATGCATACATTTCAAAACTTGTATGCAAAATGCAAACAGAAAAACAACAAAACCAAAGTTTGTTTACATATTTTAGAAATCAGAATTTAGAAGAACTATTTCCGAATGTTAGCATAGCTTTAAGAATATACTCCTGTACAGCGGTTAAAAACTGTTCGGCAGAAAGGTCGTTTTTGTATCTCAAAAGAACTAAAACATATATAAGATCTACTATTGGCAAATTCGGTTAAATAATTTGGCTCTCCTGTGCATTGAATCAGAATTAGTGTCGACAATTGACTTTCAAGATCTAATCGATACATTCGCTAACCTCAAAAGCCGAACGAACATAATTTAATATTTGACTATTGTATTCAATTTAAAATAATAAGAATAATTTAACTAACAATAAATTTCTATATGTATTTTGTTTTTTAAAAAAAAAGTTGAAAATGAAATGGCGGCAAATGTCCTGCTTGTAGGCGGCAAATTGCTTAATCCGCCACTGTAATAATGTACATACAATTAAAAAAATCTTTAAGTTGATAATTTTTCCAAAACATTGATAAATCGAGTACCTTGATTACCGTGTTTATATGATGCAGCAGTTAGTGCGCATTGAGTTATTCCGAGAGTTATGTGTATATAAACGCATTTTTAATTCGTATTAAACAGATGCGCAATTATTATTTAATTCGATTCATCAAATGAATTCAAATCGAATTAACTCTTACTCCGGGATTAAGAAATGCTTATAAACGCTTTAATGTGAATTAATATTTTAGTGGTTGTTTTAAATGTCATTTTATAAAGCCTGAACTAAAAAACATTTGTATTATTATTTAATTTTATTAAACATCTATTGATATTTAGGTGCATATAAACCGAAAACCCGCTGAGTTAATGAGCATTAACTGTTGTATATAAACGTAGTAAGTAGGTCGAGTTTTAAATCAAAAACGTTTTTTAAACACTATGAAATACAATCGAATTCAAATTTAATATTGTTATTATGGCAGAAGCCCAATATTGATACCTACCATATAGTACCCACAGCATTAACCATTTAGGATTTACCCAATTTTTTTTTTAAACTCAATAATATGATAAAATCTCCAATTTTCAAATATACATATATATTTTTTTTTATTTTAATAAAAAATTTTTATAATTTTTTTATAACAATTATAATAAGTAAAAATATGTACAATATGTTGTCATTTATTTTTTTAAATATTTATAAACTATATTTATATTATGAGTAAATCACTATTTATACTATTTTCTTAACCTAGTTTTGAGTATTATTGTTATGCAAAATAAATACTGTTTTGTCTACACGTGTGTTAAAAGAACTTAAAAATAGGTAAAGTATATTTCATTATATTATTTATTGTAGAAAAAGACAAATAATGAATCATTTTTTGTTGCCTTAGTATATTTGTTGTACCATATTATTTCATCATTGTTTATTATTAATGATTGTAGTGTGGGTTAACAGAGAATAGCTAATAAAATGACGTCAAGAAGCATCTATTCTTATTAGCATATCGTTATTTAACGTTCACATAAATTTTATTTTTCGTACATAACAATTAACTAAAATGAATTATTTTATAACTTATACAATCACAGTATTTTCAATTTTGATTATTTCAGCGACTGCATTTAATGAATATATCAATGATTTTTACGGTATGATCATATTATTTATTGTTTTTATTTTAATTATTATTGTATTGCTATTCATACTGAACTATACAAATGCTTGCATTGTTTTCTTAGTCGTGTTAAGAAATACTCCTGAATTGAGCGTAGCAGATGCTGGTAAAATTTATTAATGTATTTATTTTTTATTTTTTTGTTGTATTAATATATAAATATGATGGTTTGTATATTCCGTTATAATTTATCTAGAAACTAAAACCAATTATTCATACCTATTTTTCTATTAAACTAGAGAACAATATAAATTACATCATATCTTACTTTTAATTTTTACACACATAATATTAATAATATATATATATATATATAGGTAATAAAATTGTTAAGCTTGAAGGTTTATTAAAAAATTGTATTGTTTATAATAGAAAAAAATGTTAAATCTGCTCTACATAAAATTAAAATATACCGAGTAAATCAAGTTGTAGTATATAAATAAGTTATTATTTATCACTAATAAATATAACATACTATATTCTTTTGACACATTGCCATTGTCATTTTAGAAAGATACTTAATATTAAAGTTTCTTAAAAACTATAAATTTAATATTTATTTCTACATTAGTTTAGAATAAAATAAATTTAATTGTTTAAAATTTGAAAAATATTAAAATGCATACAAAAGAATTGGAGTGATTGTAGAATCGTATGGATATATCTTATTAAATGTATCAATGCGATTTTAGAGTCTATTACAGGGCAGGGATGGCCAAACCGTGGTGCTCGCATTTTATCATAACATTTTTACAAAAAAAAATGTTTTAATATGAAATCATATAATTTATATATAAATTATATGATAAGGGGCCGCATATAAAGGAGGACTTTTTCATAAAAATATCAAATATTATAAATATTAAATATAAAAATTATATCATAATATGATTTTTTTTTTTACGTTTTGGCTCTTTCGTATTTATTAATATATTTGGTGGCTCACGAGTCTCTTCTCACTGGCCATCCATGGACTATATATTATGTCATGTAAACATCATTATATCATAATAATACTATATTACTCTAAAATATTTTTTTCAGCCGATTGCAAATGTAATATTTTTTAACTTATAATTAGTAAATGAATGGAAATTTAAATGATTTTAATATTTAGTATTAAAAGGTTGATATATTATTAAATTATGTATTTTTAGATGATGGTTGAGTTTACTCACCATTATTCTAAATAATAAATTTATAAAACTATTAATACTAAAACTAATGTTGATTGGTGATTCTCATTTTCAATTCAATTTGTCGTATTCTTATATTTAAAATTGTTATAGCTATAAGAAAAATATATTAAGATATGTGTGTGTGTGTGTGTGTGTGTGTTTGTCTATAAACAATTATTAGTAAAAAGTCTTCTAGAATCTTAAACTTTAATTGTAGTTTATGATAATAAATTGAACCTAGCAGCTACTTCTAAACATTTAAAAAATCTAGTATGTATGAAATTAATCGGTGAACAAAAAAAAAAATAATATGGAATATTTAATAGAAATCCAATTTTTGACAAAAATTGATAAAAATAAAAATAAACAACCATAAAGGCACATGGAATATTGAACTAGTTTTTATAATTTTATTTTTTATACATTTTTTGAAATATTTTGAACCTATTAAAAGATATTTTTCATTTAATTTATTTTAATTTTTTTCAATAATAAAATAATTTAGACTAAAGTCTTAGAAAATATAATACGATTCTTAATATGCTCTAAGCAGCTTTAAGTTATCTCATATCTTTTTTACATTCAAAACATTGTACATATATGTAACACATTGATAGAATTGCAAATATAGAATTGTAAAAATAAATCACAAATATTCGGAGAATCATAGTATGTTAAGCTCTTCGTTTGGATGGTTAAAACGATATTAGTTTATTTAATATTTTTAAACTATAAATTTATCAATTTTTGATGTTATAGTTATACAATATAATAATTTAATATTATTAAATTTAACAGATTTTCTAATAAATATTGCTCAAGTTGAAGGTAAGTCATTATATGTTACGGGGTAGTACTTTAATAAACTTCTTTGATGAATGTTAGACTCGGTTATAAGCATAAAATATTATAATCTAAAAACAAAATAAACTATTTTAGTTTTAAATGTTTGATTACTTCAGTTTTATTGAATGACACCATGGAAGGGAAATAGTGTTAGATAAGTTGTAGTCACTGAGTTTATTTTTAAGTAAGTGATAGCTGAATGATGACTTACATTATTGAAGGATGGTACATTTTGTTGGAGATTATAAATGTAGCTACACCATCCGATTCGGTTTGTTCTTGACCAACCACAATATGTATAAGGACGTGGTCAAATAAATTGCGCCTAGAACATCGGGTGTTACTTATATGGGGTTACACCTATTGCGCTAGTCGATATGCAGATATAATGCATTGTTGTATTTTAATGGAACGAATTGATTGCTAAATATATATATTGTGTCCTATAATATAATTGTATAATACCATTCTTTTAGAACCTTTTTTGTACCGGCGAAATAGATATATTAGTCTTTATTGTTTATTTATTTTACATACTTACTAAAAACGCCCGTAGCGAGATATTTTGACTAACATCTTTACTTTCTTGATGTTAATCAAGTAAGTATGGTGATTGAAATGAAAAAAGACAGAATTTTTTATACTTCAAGAATTCGTATTAAATGGGAAAATAATAAAATATAACTAATTTATAATGAGTAGGTGGATCATTAGGCTAGGTTTAACACAAAATATTAATGACAACCACCCGATATCACACCCAAGCGGTATAACGATTTGAATCTACAAAAATGTCCGCGTGAAAAGTCCCAAAATTTCTATTTTTTAACTTTTCTCCAAAACTGTTATAGCTAAAAAAATTGGTTGATAGTTCATTAAAAAGGGGTGATCAAGTAGATACAAAATGTCGAATTAAAAATTTTCAAATAGAATATTTTTTATTAAATTAATTTTTCATAATTAAATAAATAGTTATTTCTTGTAAAATTTTCATTTAGCATAGTAGATTACCGAAACCGGAGAACGGATTTTGTTATTTGGGGTCTTATATTCACATTGGCTAGGATAAGTGCTGTGAAGATTTTTTGAGTTTAATTTCAATCGTTAACCTACTACAAAGCTATAAAGCTGAAAAATATAAAAACACGCCTAATAAAATGTGTTTTAATTTGTTTTAAAGTATCGGTGCTGGAGATTGAAGGTAATTATTTGAAAACAAAAAAAAAACCAAATTTCAATATTATCTATAGCGGATGTATACATTTCATTAGTTAAACTATTGATATTAGATCAAAATATTTAAATGTGACACAATTAATTCGATTAATCTAATCATTATACACGTTAATAAAACTACTGCTAACTTAGTGAATTTATATTATATTAACTAAATAAAACTCACACACGAAAGGTATGGCAACACAATTATTTCGGTAAATAGAAACACAAACATGCTCAGCCCAATGTATAAAACTATTTAGCTTATTGTTTGTACTATTTGAATAAAGTTATATAACTAAAATCACACGTATCAACGGAGAAAATTCGAATTGCGAAGTCCATCAAAAGGAAATGAGTTGACTAGAAAACCAAATATTATAGGACAGGGGCGGATCCAGACCAAGATAACAGTGGCGGAGATTTTTAAAGGGCATACATTAATTTTGATTAAGTATTTATTTAGGTACATACATATGTTACTTTCCACAGTCTCGTACAGAACAAAAAAATAAATATTTTTTATAGTCATAGTAATAAAAATATGTCACTATCATTTTGTTGCCCTTGAAGTATAATTACGTCAAAAATTATAATCAGGGACTTCAAATTATTTTTTTTTTCACTCCTATCGCCACCTACTGGATCCGCCAACTGTATGGAGATGAGTATCACGACTTTCACTCTTACTGAGATCATAATATTACATGGGGAGTGTGTCACAAAGAGCTTGTCGAATGTTTGAAAATAGGATTCATCAGGAGAAAATAGTAACAATATTGAAAACAATTATATTTGGTAATTTATAACTTTGTTTAAATAGTATTCATTGAATAAAATGTAATAAATATTAATAGACAAACAATAATTGTTGTCGGAAGGATACATAGTTTTCTAGAGTTGGATCTTCACACCAATGTCACCACAAAAAACATTTCTCGAAATAAATATTTATGTTTATATATTTAATGACATATAATTATTTATGTTTTTATATGATAATAATTACATATATAAAATATATAAAATAAACTGTTTCTACGTGTTTATTATTTTTAATAATTATTTATCTTTTTTTTAGTAATACATCGTACGTATTATCAGTGGTCTTTTTTTTAAATAAAATAATTAAGTAGATTATCCAATTTTAGGTGAAGTATATAATTTGACTAAATACGATGATATTGTAATCATTTTTTACATTAGTTCTCTAAAAATAGAGCAACTATACATTTCTGAAAACTCTTGAATATAATACAAAGACACAATTTATAACTATTGATTTTAATATTTAAATGTTAACAATTAATTCGATTATTCTAATCATTGCACACGTTAATAAGTACTGCAACTTAGTGTAATTTATATTATATTAACTAAATAAACCTATATATGAAAGGTATGGTAACACAATTATTTGGGCAATAAAACCCAAACATGGCCATGTCAATGTAATAAATTATTATGCTCATTGTTGTACTATTTGAATAAAATTATATAACTAAACTAACACGCATCAAACTATCAACGAAGAAAAGTCGAACTGGGAAGTCCACCAAAAGGAAACGAGTTGACTAGAAAACCAAATGTTATATTGAGATGACTACCACGACTTCCACTCTTACTGAGATCATAATATTATATGAGGGAGTGTGTCATAAAGAGCTTGTCGGATGGTTTATTAATTGGATTGGCCAGGAGAAAGAAATTAAAAATATTGGAAACAATTATATTTTGTAATTTATAATTTTGTATTAAATAAATGTAGTAGAAGATTGACTAAAATGTATACAATATTAATGGACAAACAATAAGTGTTGAGGGGGGTGCATATTTCTAGAGTTTGGACAGTAACACCAATGTAATCACAAAAAAATCATAAATTATGATAAATAAAATCAAATCAATTTTATGAAATATTTCATAAATATAAAAACAATATGGTCTACTTGTTAATTATTGTAAATAATTATTTATCTATATTTTTTAGAAAATATAAGTATGTATTTTCTGAGGCTTTTTTTAAATTAAAAATTAAGTAGATTATCCACTTTTAGGTTAGGGATAGAAATAGTCTAAATAAAAAAAATATTGTAAACATTTAAAGATTAATGATAACCGCACGAAACTGTGCCATTGTCACAGGTATTAAGTTTATTGAAGTGTTATTGAACATCAAAGTCAAATCGTCTGCAATTTTATCTTTAATGTGTTTAAGTAACTCAGTATTTAACACGATTCACTTCTTCTTTTTACGCCCCACGAGCCACTATTGATTACTATTAGTACTTGGCAAACGATACATTAAGGCTATTAAACGTCAAACGTCAATGTGGATCCTAACTGTACATTCTTTTGATATATAATTGTAATGTTCTTTTTTATTTAATTCCAATTTTTTTTTATTAAACTTATTATTTTAAAATATCGTTGCAATTGTATATTTATCTAAAAACATTTGTGAAAATACAAGTTATTTTATAATCATTAGAATTACATAACAAATTTCTGTTTATACCCAAAGTTCTAAAATTGAATATTACGATTTATATAAGTTTTTCAAGATATATGAAATAAATATATATCGCATACAGCTAAATTAATTTTAACCTTTGAATTTCAAATTTTTTCAATAACTTATTATTTTCACATAAATACTTTTTTTATTATAATTTTATAATTAATTTGCATATTAAAATTTTTGTTGTATGATAAAATAAAATAAAATTAAAAAAATTAACAGACATTTTAAACTATTTTTTATTTATTTACGTATATTTATACTAATTATTCAATTATTTTTAAGTTTTTTTTTTTTTCAATGTCAATAAAATATTATTCAATGGATCAAAACTCTGACAAATATATTACAATACTCTATATTAGTATGCCTTCTTATATCTGTAAAATCTTATTAAAAATACTTAATTGTGTTCGGATCAACATAATCAATTAAAATTGTTAGAGTTCAGTTCGAACGATATTTTGTAATTTCGACCCACTTGTAGTAATTAAATACATTTTTAACCTATAATATAAATATTTAATTATTTTCACAACTTTTAACCTTATAATAATACAAGACTATTATATTTTTATAGAGCAATTTCCGAGTAAGTATTTATTTATCATTTATAATCAAAATATTAATGAACTATTTATTGAATATTAAGTCGTCTTTCAACCCACTTAATACTATAATTGTATAAAGTTTATTTGTCTGTAAGTCACAGTTTGTGATTTTGTTGATTATTTATTATAGATTTTCCATATATACTGTAATTTAACGTAATTCAAATAATGATTTCTATAGTAGTTGAGTAGATATGAAACATATATAATTATGGAAGATTGTGATAGTTAAATAACTGATTACTATTGTAAAATTATGAGCTAGATCACAAAACAAAATGACAGAACATCGACTTACTTTAAAAACAAAATAAAATCATATTAAAAAAATGACAAGTGTACTAAAGCTGTTCTGTTAATTGGAAACCTTTTTGTTTTTATAGATAGATTACTAAGTAAATATCTATTTAAATATTTTATATTAGATTTATTTATGTTAAAATAAAATTAAGGTAATCGAATATTGCTGATGTGACGTCGTATGCCAGTGTACATTTAACACAAGTTAAATTAAAATTACAAATTAACTTATTATTATCATTTGATTATATTAATCATTTCTCACCTATGATAGGGGCCACATATTCGCCTCTCTTTATAATATATTTTAATGCATGAAATTAATTTCATTGACAACAAAAATGATTAATTAAAATTGTATATAATACTAATAAATATCTTCACCCCCACCCCACCAAAACAATTATCATATTGAAAGCGGTCACGGTACGCCCCTCTGTCAATCTGTATCTCACTGGTTGTGTTTTGTTTATTTATGGTTATTATTAGCATCTATATAATATATATATTGATAATATAATGAACGAGCCACTGTGTTTCTAACATGTTCCCGTTAGAGTTTAAGTATGTGGCATACCGTCCATATAGTTGTGCCGCCATCCAGCTTGTTTGTGTCGTTTGTTGATTGTCTTTGGTGAATTTATGTCAACTCACTCTCATATTGTACTATCACCATTTTTTAACATTGTAAAAATCATTACCACCAACAGTCAACATCGTAAATGTAATCAATGACTTTCCGGATAAAGATTTTCCTTTAGTATGCCATTTTCGTGGTTATAAATTATAATTACCAACGTCTTAGATTTAAAAATATTAGGCCAAGGCTATGATTCCATATCGCAATAACTGTCAATGATTGGCTTATGATAGCTAATGAAACACTAAAACATTTGATATACATAATATAGATATATAATTTTTTTTTTTAATTTCTCTATTTCTTTATTCTATATTTTTTAGTTTAATTATAGTAAAATATAATATAATAAATTGTATTGTTCTTATTTTATTAACAAAATAAAATATAAATGCAGGATCAGAAAATGTACCACGTATGTTCATTAAATTATAATAATATTCTTTATATTTTATAATACTTATCCTAGTTATTTATAATAAATATGAAAAATAATTACTCATACCTATAATATGTTTTAATTTTATTTAGGTGTTGATACATTTAATAGGATATATGGTACGTAATTGTTTCTTCTTAATTGTATTGAATGTTAAACAATTTTTTTCTTTTTTAATATGATACGTTTCTCGTACTATATTTTATCAATTTCTGTGATCACTATTATATAGTTTTTAATCATTATTATATAACAATTAACTTTATTTTCTAGCGGCAATACGTATGTACATTTTTTATTTGTTTAATTTTATAAAAATATATTAATCTACTGGTATTCTGTTCGATATTTAAAGTTTGATTTGTGTCATTAATTAGTTCGTCCATTAGTTCAATGTTAAATTATAATATATAAATAGAAATTGTAGTTCAGAAATATTAAAGAGCATTAAATTACTCAAAAAGTTTAAAATACTGTTTTATTTAAAATGTCCCAAATGCGGTAATTTAAATTTTTTATTGAGATATAAATAAAAAACAAATATAGGTACACATGGAAAACATAATAAATATTATCATTTATCAATACGTAAACACCACAATTAATGTCTTCACGTTTAACAATATTGCAAATCACATATGAATAATATTATATAATTATTATAATTGTATTAATACTACGATATTATATACACGATTTTATAGAAAGAATTGGTAAATATTTTTTATGTTAATTTATTTAATGTTATTATATTTTTATATTTTTTATTGGGTTATATCGCAACGTTGTTTGTTTAGTTAGGACGTATTTAGACAAGTATTTCGCAAAAAAGATTTTAAATTTAATAAAGTCGTTTTCACAAAACGCGGTCATCGGAGGTAGCACGCCTGCAGGTAACATTATTTTTGAAATACAGTGATTCTCAAATGTCAATATATATGCCAGTATAGCTCTACGAAACCACAAGTGGTTGAAAGACATATAAAAATAGCATAATTTGCAAACGAAATAGACGGTTTTGTTGCAGTAATTGTGAAAAGAATCGTTCAAGATTTCATGATAAACGTGAATACCTTACCACATCGAATATATATCTGAGTATCGAAAAAAAACCAAGTACAAATGTACAATGGTTCTGGTACTATGGTGTTTTTGAAAAGCCTAAATAATAATAGAATAAATAATGTAATGACGGGCGTCGGATCCTATAATGCAGCAGAATGACATGGTTGCTATGTGATTAAAATTGTTGGATTCTATATTATAATTATCTCCAAGACATCCGGAGATTCCGTAGATGATGATTAATAAAATTAGTTTATGTTAGTTCAATATTTTATTATAATTGTTTATATATCTTTTTTTTAATTGTAATACTCAATAAGCAGAATTTTTCATAATTTGTATTAGATATAATACATGTAATTATGGTCAAAATTAATTATATACACAATCGAGTAATTAATTTAAATTTGCTGGGATTTGTTTGAACCTAACGTGTTTTGGAGCCCCTATGTCATAACGTCGATTGCCACTATTCATGAAAACGACTTTTTTTTTTTTACTAATTTGTCCACTGTGGCAACAAAAGATGAAATTGACTGCAGAGATCAGCCCAAGCAGGGCTATTTATGTATATATAGTGTCCTTATAATGTGTATATATTAAAAATAAACTTAAATTATATTGTCCACAGATCGAGAAAGTACGTATTATTCCTTTATTTACTTTTTATATAATAATAGTATTGCATGTGATTCAACGCGTATAACATAAGATTATGGATAAAAGGAAAAAAGTTACAACAGGAAAAAAAAGGGAATATTCACGTGACACCGTTTCTCGACAATGTTAATTTTAATAATATATGCTAACCATAAGTCCGGTGTAACGTTCAAATATGCTGTTAACCTGAAAATGGATGACTCGTTTGTATATAATGACACATAACATCTATAATGTATATATTGTTACAAACTACAGTAACAATTATCCAATATTCAGTAGCAATATAATATTATGATCGTTTTGTTAGGTTATATCGTTTTGAATTTTCGTAACTCCTTAATTTTAGACTTCAGTACATCTTCAGTTATATGGTAGGTTAGTACAGTGGCGACTAAAGTGTTTGACAAAACTTTGATAATTGTAGACGAGTGTCAGTATGACACATGTCAGGAAGAGTATAATAATTTAACAATGACAAGATACAACATCAGAAATACCATTAAACCTAACGAAGAAAATGATTTGTTCATTAAACCAATACGGATGACGAATGACAACAACACTTTAATGATACATTTTTAATCATACCCGTTTGAAGAAGACTGTTCTAAAGCCTGTTAAAGTGAGAAGGAAATGTGTGTGTAGACATGTTTTAATCAGGGCCGAAATTACAAATACCGGTATTTTGGAAAATATTGGAACCGAAACCGTATCTCAACCATTTTTTGGACTTTCTTGAGAACGTTAACCGGAACTGGAACCAATATTTGTTAGGAATGTTCCAATTATATATTTTACTATTTTGTATATTTTAAATGCGAAAAGACTTGTATTAAATTTTAGTTTTTTGATGGAGCAAGTGTGTGTTCTATTTTACACTAGAAAGGGTCGATAAAGTTGCTTTTCGATAGAAAATAGAATAGAATCTAGTATGCACTTTGGAGACTTCATTATTCCATATATATCATATATTTGTAAATACAACTTTTTAATTCCAGTTTATTATAAATGTGTCCATTATCTAGAAATAATAACTAAAGTTCAATCAAATTAATTATACAATAAATATTAAAAATGATTTGCTACAGACATGAAACTCATAATAATTCATAATACATTTTAAATTATTGTTTATTTCGTATCACTAACGCTTATAATATTTTTTTTTTTTTTTTGTAGATAATCTATGTATGTAATTATAATTTTATTAAATTTATATTTATTACTGCTATTATTTAATTGTGTAATGAATATGACAGTTTGAATCTAAGCTACAATTCACAATTCTATAAGTTTATCTACATGGTAAATAAATTAGAGATTACCAAAAAGTATTATAACCTATTTTTGTACATAATTTAATGCAAGTTTAATAACAAACAATTTTAAATACTTAAATTAAAACTAAATAAAAAAATAAAATAACAATCATATCGTTCTATTATAGAACTTTTAAATTAGCTATAAAAATAAAAAGCTTTTATAGTTTGATGTTTATGTAACTCTCCTATATGAAAAATCTGAATATTTTGAAATTCTGTTAATTCATAAATCTTAACAGGTTTCAATCGCTACTAATTATTAATGTTAAAAACTTATTAATAACGATTAAAATAACATTATTTTTAGATAAGTTTGATCGTACGTATATGTAAAACCACATAAATGATTAACCTAACTATAATTTCAGGTTAATATAGTGACACAATAAATGTATAGGTGGAACTACTAAAATTAATTAGTTGAATCTATATAGTTGGAATAACTATAAAATAATAGATAAAAATGCAACTAGAAAATTATAGTTAACTATAATGAATAGTAGAATTAACCAGTTATTATAGTTAAAATAACAATATTTTGTGATTATCTGCAAAAATAAAACATAAACAATATACAAAAACTAAATGCACGAGGGATCCGGGATCGAATCTAGAAACAGGCACCCCTATTACCTAATGTCCTAACGCTGTAACCAACCTAGCTACCTATCATATTGTATGAAACGACACAAGAGTGATTATAAAACAAATTGATTTTTTTAGAAAAGTAAATATTTTTATTTTATTATTCAATTTTCGATTTGTCTTTGTGCTTAAGATTTAACAAATAACTAAAAATATAAATAGTATAAGGTCAACCATGTTTATCTATCATAGCAATTCAAAGAGTTTTGTCAAACGTTCTTAACAAAAAAGACATTTTAAAATAATTTGCCAATACTAAACGGATGAAGCTTAAGTTGTAAATTGTAATAGTTATGTATAAAAATCCTTTAACTATCATATTATCACTTATATTTTAAGAAAATGTAACTTGTATCTAACATAATATTTAGTAACATGTTAATATTTTAATGTTTAACCTCAATACCACATTATTTATTATTTGTTTTATAAGAATATAATAATACTATAATAAAAGAATAAATTATCAATTTATCTTTTTTATCGTGAGTTACGTTATTTCTTCTATCAAACTAGTAATAATGCTTTTCTTGCGAACATTGGACCGTTATCTGTTATTACGAACTGTCAAATTACTCGTATGTTTTTCGGACTCTAAAACATTGTTGAATAACCGTCTCTCAAAATATCGAGTACTTTAAAATACCAAAGACCTTTATTATTTGTTATAACATGTTTGTATCAAATCAGTATTGATTGTTTAACACTCCATATTGGTAGTTATTTTATAACAATTTCTATTTGGATATAATGAGACTGTAAGTTTCAGATATCGGTATGACTAAAATTCATGAATATCAATATATCATATAAGAATTCTACATATTTCAAAATTAATTAAATAATTATTGTTCACAGCTCAAATTGGTACGTAATATTTCATTATTTTGTATATTATTTAGGTAGATCACGTGATTATAGATTTTGAGCCAATCATTTTGAGTGATGTTTTTTTTTTCGGAATTATTTTTACAATGGCAATATTTTATGTAAATAAAACTTAGGTTCTTCACTATAATATTAAAACCAATATGTTATGGAAATCATAAAAAATTATTTTGATTTATGCTCTAGTTTGTATTTTAATAGTAGTTTAAAGGAATCCAAAATGACCAAATGATAATATGAATATTTGTAAAATAAAAAATATGATTATTTGTTAATAAATTATAACAATATATGAAAATCGATTTTGTCAAACCTGCTGTAACGTAAAATATAAATATTTTCATAATTTGTTTGAGAACTATTGGAATTAAATTACTCTTAATCCCTACTAATATACCGATTTGACTCAAATTTCTTGTAGAAGCTAGTCACAAACTTTTAAATAGAAGCATTTTACACTTTTATGAAAATTGATATTAAATACAGAAAATAATATATCTAAATAAATGTAAAAAGCACACATTGTTGGGATAACAGTAAAAATTCATTTATCTAATTAGAATCTGAACAGAATCAGTTTGAAGTTAAATTAGCTCCCCTTGGAATTACGGAATATTCTGTAAATCAGATAAATCATAAATCTTCATAAACCTCGATAATTATTATTAATAAATCTATATATTCAATTAAATTTACTTTTTTTTAGACCAAATACATAAACGTAAATATTATTAGTATTTTTTAAATTTATTGTTAAGAATTTTCGTTTTCATAATTTCTATCAAAAGAAATCTACTTATTTATAAAAATATATATTTTATTTCATTATTTATTATTATTCTTTACATTTTTGAATGAAAACATACATAGTTAATTATACATTATAAAATAGTATTTCGATATATATAAATCGAAAATTGGACGAATAGTATATAAGTTATATCCTGTTATTCCATTTTTCTTTTAAATAAACAATTTATAACATATGTGGTATATAAACGAATAATCTTTACAATATAATTGTGTAAGATACTAAAATATGCAATAAATATGTTTTTAATTATATATCCTTGTATTAAAAAAGATATACACATCGAATCTGGTTTCACCTACCTATTTCTTAAACAAATATACAAATGCACAAAGTCCTGCTTAAACGTACTTAAATATTTTAAACTCTTAAGTTAAAGTTTGTTGAGTAATGAACCAACATTTTGAGTGCTACTCCATACCATTCCACTCTGCTCATTAAATACAAGTCTGAATTTCGATTTTGATGTATCAAAAAACTCCAAAACATATTTTGCTCCAGAATATAAAATTGAAAATGTGAGTCGTCATTCAAAAATGTAACTTTTTAAAAATAGTATTTCTAAAGATATTGTTTTGATTCAAATGGAAATTGTGTAAAAAAATATTTTTTATTATTTTAATTGATTTTTAAATAATGAGTGTCATTTGATAAAATATTTACTCAGTATATGTATAGTACCATATCATATTTTACAAATAATTAAGTGATTATCCATTGTTCACAGAAATTAGAGGTACGTATTTTTTTATACTATTATGGTATTTTATATGAAATATGACCTATTATTTTTGATTTAGAAAGAAGAATTTTAAAAAATGTGCGTTTCTTATTTCATTTTTTGGAATAGTAAAAATAATTAAAACTCAATATTCTCGAATTTACAATACAGTAGACTGAATCACTCACTTTAATTTATTTAATATACCTATCATATTTAAAAATTAATTAATAAAATTATTGTCCACAGAGTCTACAAGTACGTCTTTTTTTCTTTTTTTTATATATATAAATAGTATTTTGCGTTAAATATGACCTATCATTTTTGATTCAAAAAGAAGAATTTTAAAAAATGAGTGTTTTTTAAATTTTTGAAAAGTAAAAATGCTTCTATCTCGAAATTCTCGAATCTACAATACAGCAAATCGAATCACTCGGTATACCTAATATATTTAAAAAATGATTAATAATTGATTGTCCGCAGCTGAACAATGTACGTATAATTTGTTTTATTTTGTATATCATTATGGTATTTTTCGACAAAAAATATGGAGTGTCAACAGTGTCAACCGATAGAAGTATCTCTAGTCATTCGTATTAATATATTTATAAAAAAAACTGGTTGAATCCATTTTATTTTTAAAATGTATGAACTTTTTTAGAAATTGAAATTTATTGTCAAAACAAACAAGTTAAAATTGTTGATATGTTAACTCCTACTGAATATCTTGAAATCACAATTTGATTTATAAACAATTTATAAACACTTTGATTTAATGTATATTTTTATAATATTTTATTAATAATAAAAATTATGGCTTATTTTTTGCAGTAAGACAATATGGTAATTATTATATTTTTCATATTTATAATTAATTAGGTTATTTTAAAAATGCATCCATTATTTAGAAATTAATATTCACAATAGTTTATATGTTATATCATATAATTGTAGTTTTCTTTTAAATTAAATTAGATTATTATAGAATATGTGCAATAAAAACGAATTAATCTTTACAATATAAATGTGTAAAATAAATATATTTAAATTTGAATTCTTTGTAATAAAAATATTAATATATGTATCTAATTTGGTTTCTCCTATCTATTTTTCAAACATTTATGTATATAAATGCATACAGTTCTGAGTCTTGTATACATTTTAAGGTTAAATGTTGCTGAGTAGTAGACCAACATTTTGTGGGAGTACTCCGTACCATTCCATACTGCTCACTAAATATGAGTCTGAATTTCTATTTTATTTTTATTTAATTGAATATTATTTAAAACATATATTTTTAAAAATGCTAATTAATTTTTAAATAATCAGTGTTGTTTTGATAAAATAATCACTAGTTATATAGTATATATAACATATCATATTTGAAAATTTATTAAAAAATAATTGTCCATTCTCCACAGTTATTGATGGTACGTTTTTTTCTTGTATATAATTATGGTATTTTACGTGAATTATGATCTACCATTTTTGATCTGGAAAGACGAAATTTAAAGAATGCGCGTTTTTTATTTCATTTTTTGAAATAGTAAAAATTCTTTTATTTAGTCATTCTCGAATTTACAATACATCAGATTTATTAACTTATTATGATTTATGTAATATAACTATCATTTTTAAAAATTAATTCATTCAATTATTACCCTCAGGCCTTAAAGGTATGTTTTTTATTTTTTTTATACATAATTGTGGTATTTTGCGTGAAATATAACTTACCATTTTTGATTTATTGAGGAAAATTTTAAAAATGTGTGTTTTTATTTTATTTTTGGAATACTAAAAATTCTTCTATCTCAACATTCTCAAATCTATAATACAGCATACCGAATCACTCGCTAAAATGCATCCTGTATCTAATATATCTACCTTTTATATTTAAAAAATAATTAATAAAATGATTGTCCACAGAGGTTCCAGGTACATATTTTTTTTTATTTATACATATAAATATAGTATTTTACGTGAAATATGACCTACCATTCTTGATTTAGAAAGGAATATTTTAAAAAGTGTATTTTTATTGCATTTTTTGGAACACTAAAAATTCTTCTATCTCAAAATTCTCAAATCTACAATACAGCATACCGAATCACTCAATATAATGTATCATGTATCTATTATACTTACCTATCATATTTAAAATAATAATTTATAAAATGATTGTCCACAGAGCTACCAGGTACAAATTTTTTTTATATATTTATAATTATGGTATTTAACTTGAAATATGGCCTGCCATTATTGATGTAAAAAGGCGAACTTTAAAAAAATGTTCGTTTTTTATTTAATTTTTTGTAATATTAAAAATTAGTCTTTTTCGTCATTCTCGAATTTACAATACATTAGATGGATTCATTCACTATAATTTATGTTATATACCTATCATTTTTAAAAATGAATTCATAAGATTATTGTCCACAGATATTAAGGGTATGTTTTTTTTTTTTTTTTATACTTAATTGTGCTATTTTATGTAAAATATAACTTACCATCTTTGATTCAGTGAGGAGAATTTTAAAAATGTGTGTTTTTATTGCATTTTTGGAATACTAAATATTCTTCTATCTCAACATTCTCAAATCTACAATACAGCATACCGAATCATTCACTATAGAATATATGATGTGTCTAATATACCAACCTATCATATTTAAAAAATAATTAATAAAATGATTGTCCACAGATATTCCAGGTACATATTTTTTTTTGTTTATATATAATTATGGTATTTTACTTGAAATATGACCTAATATTCTTGATTTAGAAAGGAGAATTTTAAAATTGTGCGTTTTTTATTTCATTTTTGGAATACTAAAAATAATTAAATCTCAACATTCTCGAATCTATAAGACTACAATACAGCAAACTAAATCACTCACTATTATGTATATAATACACCTATTATTTATAAAAAGTAATAAATAAATGATTGTCCACAGAGGATCAACGTATGTATTGTTTTTTTTTTTTTGGGTAAATTACGTTATTTTTGGTGGAATGTTAACCGATATAGAAGTATCTCTAGTCGTTCGTATTAATACATTTATAAAAACAACTGGTTGATACTATTTTATTTTAAAAATAAATAAATAATTTAGAATTTGATACTTATAGTCAAAACCAATAAGTTAAAATCGTTGATGTTAACTGACTATTTAGTAATCACAATAATTAATAAAACACATTGATTTATTGTATTTTTTTATATTACTTAATCACTAGCAATAATTTTAACCTTTTTTTTCCAGTTCCAGCATTTGGTATTTATTATATTTTTATATTTATAACTGAAAAGTTAATTTAAAAAAATGCATCCATTATTTAGAAATTAAAATGTACCAATTTTTAAATTCTTAAAACCTCTTATTGGCTACTGACTTCTTTGGAAACTTTCTAATTTATTGTAAATTGTTATATACTTTATCATTAACAAATATATTAATTTTTTTCTCGCAGTATTACATGGAAGTAATTATTACATTTTAATTTCGTATTTGATAAATTTAACAAATAATGATGTTTTATAAAAACAAATATTATTTTCTTGCGATCTAAAATTACTTTTTGGTTCTAAACTACAGTGTTTAAAAACTATAGGTTTTATCTTTATTCTTAATAGTAAAATAAATTAGAAATTACTAAAACATAATTTTATATAGGTATCATACATATTGATCAAAAATTTAATACTAATTTTGATGATTCAATATTATAATAGTTGTAACATCAAATACTATTGTTTTTATACACATTCATTAAAGACAAACAGTTTTTAACTAATTAAATAAAATAATTAAACACCTAAATGATTCATGACATTATCGAATATTTTATAATAATTATATTTTTTTTTATTATTATTGTAGTGATTGGGTGTAAGTAATGAGCCATATTTGCTAATGATCAATTAATATTAAGTTTGCAGCTTTGATTTTAAACTGACGGATGTGACAACGTATAAAAATCTCTCAGGCAATAGTAAATCTAAATCAATTGTTTTTATCTCTATAAAGTTATTCAAAAAGCTCAGTGAATAAGCGATGATAGGTATTCTATATATATGTTTAATACAAATGGCTTGCAGTTCAAAGTTATTCTTTACCCTTTTAAGATTTGGATGGTACTTAATGCTTTTTATTACTATGAATTACATACGACAATAATTAGAAATGGTAATATTCAACCGACTTACTCATTTGTTTATACTATGCAAGTATTTGATAATTTTTTTTTCTCTCTTCCATTTAAGTTTGTTAATATTTTAAACTGCTTAAAAGCAAATGATTATTTAAATTTAACTATTAGGCTACCTACCGGTAATTCAATTTATATATACTTTCATTATTTCGCTCAGATTGTAAATAGTAATTATTTATTATTTACGTCTCATAAACGTTCAATCCACATAGGTTAATGTATGTAAATTTCTACAAATTGATATTATATTTGCATAACGACAATATAAAGTAAACTATATTCTTATAATATTGTGATATTATATAGCAGGGGTGGCCAAATTGCGGCTCTCTTCATCGACGTAATCGCGGTTTTATTTACAAAAACCAAAATTGTAATTTTTTTTGCATACATTTATAAAAAAAAAAAATGTTTTTCTTATTATTATTATTATTTTTTAATTTCATATTTCGTAATTTGATATGTTTATCGGATGTTAGCTAACTTTATTAATTTTGTAGTATAAGTACAGATTAGATAATTTGGTGGTTTTTGATATAATTGTATTAATATATGTGGCTCGCGTGTATAGTCATGTTGACCACCCCTGTTATATAGTATCATATTGTATAATATGAGTTATTAATTAGTATGTTTATCGTTTTATTTTTAGGGTTACTCAGTGAGTGCAGTATTTTTATATATATACATATTTAATTTGTTTTATGGAACTTATTAACATATTTTATGAAATTTGTGTCTCATAAATTGTATAGTTAAATATCGGATATGATGTTATCTAATATTATCAATCACCCGGGTAGACATATTTTTCACATCGTACTTCAAATTTTCTTTTGTTTACAATAACATATATAATAATATGTATATTATGTTTATTGTCGACTTTTATTATATCGCTTTTGATGACATGGACCATTATAAAAATAACCAACAATTTTAAAAGGATTATCAATATTTCAAGCATATAGTCCAGTCAATAGGAGGTTTTGCCTTGCAAAAAATACTAAAGTTTTGAAAATTTCGTCTTGGGGCCCTGATTGACCACTAAAAATGCGCCACCCCTCCTTGGTCCTCAACCATTCGCCATCTTGGACTATAGGTGAAATTTTAGGTTAATTTAATAATTTTAAAGATATTGTAAAAAAACGTTAAAAAGTGAAAAACCTCACCTAAAATCCAAGATGGTGTCGGTTGCGGACCTAGGAGGGATGGCGCATTTTTTTTGGTCAATCAGGGCTCAAAGACGAAACTTTTTGCCAAGTTTAAAAACTTAAGTATTTTTTGTAAGGCAACGCGTTTTTTGGAGCCGTAATGACTGCATTAACATATTATTCCTTTTGATTTAAAATTGATTTTTAATACCATTTCAATAAATGTGTGTGTTTTTAATTTTATGTTTGATTATACGTTACCCTCAGATACAAATTATATCATATTAAAATTATAATTTATTGATTTTATTTTATTATTTAGAAGAAATAGTTCTGAGTATGTATATTCTAACTTAATTGTGCGTAAAATATATTTAAAAGTTTTGAGTTGCAAATTCTAATAAATATTTTTATATATATTTTAATAACAATTGTTGGTGGATAGTGAATTACATTCTCAAGATTTTTTTCATTAAGTGTTAAAATATTTAGAAAATTTTATTATTATTAGAAATCATTAGTAAAATAATTTTATGAAAATTTCAAGAAGTTATGATTATTAATTTTTGAATTAAACTAAAAAGCAAAATTGATTTTGTCAAATAATGCTACTCCATTAAAATGTTTGTTTTTCTTAAATCTTTTATGTGTTTTTCCGATTATACGATTATTTGGAAAATTATTGGAAAACTTTACATTAAACCCTAATAAAAAAGCTAATTATACAAACTTTTCTACCAGAAGTCTTCCTTAAAATTGTAAATCGATGTATTTGAAGTACAATAAAACGTTAAAAATCCAAAATTTAATTCGATGAGTCTACCAGATTTTATATATTTTTTATTAGGATTATATCAAAGAAATACATACTAGAAACATCTAAACGTGAAATTAGTAGAATTTAGATTATTTATGATAATTCCTATATTTCCTGTGAGTTGTCACTGCCATATATATATATATATATATATACATAGTTACATACTTAGGCAAGATTTATTTAGAAGGTTTGGTATTATTTATATTAGATGATATAATTAATTCGTTTTGAAATGTATGAATTACTGAATCTACAAATAAAATTAAGTAGTCGTGTAATAATATAGACTAAAAATTCAATTAAATTTATATTTTTAAATAGTAGTAATGGTATGCATTTTAAAATGTATTATGATTTTTCATTTTTTAAATATTTCATAAAAAAATTAGAGATTTGATGCAACATCAAACTAAATTGTAAAAAGAAAAATCTGTCATTATCATTAGTATTATGCCGTCATGCCTTTATAAACACATACAATATAAATACAAAGAAGTGTAAATAAATACTGATGAATTACCTATATTTTATTCGCATATAAATATTTTGTTAATATTATCCCATCTTTTAATTTTCTTGATATTTTTAGTTACATTTCTCACGCTACGCATTTAAAATAATTACAACATTAAATTAGAGATAAATATAATAATGTAGCTAATTTTTACAGACCTTGCAAAAAAATACATAGAACAATTCCCCAGTATGTATTATTGTGTACCAATATTAATTATAAATTCTAATATTTTACCTATCTGTGTAGTATTTAATAACTGTGTTCTGTTATAATTTGTATTGTATTAACTAAGTAATAATTAAGTATTATATTTATATACAAATAATTTAGTTTAGTGTTGGCTTCTGGGTACGCCGTAAAACATTGTCCCCATACAATGGATAAATAATATTATTTGTAAACAAACATGTAAATAATTCGTTGGAAATGATCAACTAATATTATACTGATTAATTTTGCAGAGCTGTATGGTAATAGGATAAAACGTGTGAACAAATTCTGTGCTTATCAGAATCGAAAAAAAAAAATTCGTGGAACCTTTTATACTTCGATTTTCACTGTAATTGATACGAGGTTTTCAGCGTCTACAAGTCAAGTTCGGCCATGAATGTTATGGATGTTAATATAACCTTCTTTAAAAAAAAAAAAAATTATTAATATTTATTAATAATAAAATAGACAAGGTTATATTTATTTTTAATTTAAGTTATTAATTTTAATTTATATTTTAGTACCTATATTCATATTATTCTGTATAAAAACTAAACATTTTACATGTTTACAATAACGAAAAGTTTAATGTATCAATGAATCGAATTAATAATTAATTATTTTTGTAAAGATTGCGATAATAAAATATAATATGAACATCTAGCATTATGTTGTATTTCAATAATTAAATTGGATTGAAGAACAAAAACAGACCTAAGGAAATTTATTTATTATTACATGAAAAACAAAACCTATTTTTGATAGAATACATTTTTATTTTGGCATTTTATGTCTTTGCTTTGGCACATTAAAATAAAAAACTGTCACGAAAAAGTATCCACGAAAAGCGTTACTTAATTTCAACGTATACCACGTTTGCTATGGATACTATGGTTGCCATGAACACCCCAGGTTAGATGTATATGTATATATATATATTAGAAATATGACGTGTGTTGACGGTGTCTTCACGAGAAACGTATCCAATGTACAAACGCTTGCTTATGTATCCAACTTTACACACCACCGACCACTACTTAGCGTTACGTCTCCTAATAATGTAACTTGTTAACATATAAATTAAAATAATGTTATAACAGCAACAATCGTTATTATTTCACTTTACGTTATAGAATATACGTTCCTACCTATACGTCATATGACGTATACCAACTCCTCGAGAAGTAAGAAGTTATTTAACATGGCGCACTAATGGACAATTTCACAAGTGTAATGAGTTAGAAAAAACTGAATATAAGATATTAGAATTAATGTATGAAGTTGTATTTAAAATATTGTTAATTCTTATTGTATATCTTTAACTCATCACTTTGCAAGAATGAGTATGAGAGTTTTTTTTGTAATTTATACTTACCTATATTAATAATTAAAATAAATATTTTTTAATATAGGTCCGATATGGAAAATAAGCAACTACACTATTCACTCAATATATTGCACAAATATACGTCATTCTCCCTTTCTGATCTATTTATTGCTATAGTGAATTCTATAAATAATATAATGTTCACTTAATGATCCCTCTTCACGTATTCATTAATTTTTATTTCATTTTATACGATATATTATGTACAAGCAATTTGATTTGTTTATATATTTTTCTTGCTCCTTAAAATACGCTTGTAACTTTCTTGTATATTTAAAATATAGTTGGAATTTACCTATTCTCCAATAAACAATTATTAGCCGTAAAACTGGTCATCAAAATGTTTTACGTACCTGCAGTCTTAGCTATACCGTATACTGGCCAACAGATCTAATACATTGTGTATATGTGCGATGTAAAGTAATATATTATACCTATAGTTCAATCAGTAGCGGATGGGATCTCCGAATAAATACTGATGAAGTATGTAATAAGTATGTTATAGTGTGTATTTATGCAAATGCGATAAATGCATGGTTTTGTACCGGGTACAAAACAATAATCGATCGTAAAGTTGATCACAAAGAATACATCACACGTATAAAATACCTCAATACCTGCCCACCTACCATTCCTTGTATGCGTGTGAAACAGAAATTACAATGAAAAATTTTACTATTTTACACCTCTGCATTTTGGACATATATTTATATTGAAAATATAAAAACTGATCGACTGAACTAAAGTTTAAAATATAAATTAAATCTTATACCGTTGAAATTCGTTTTAGTCTTTAAAAGTTTATATCAAAATCATATAAATACATATATGTTATATCAATTTTTAACAAAGCAAGTCTTGATATATTATATACCTATTAAGTGAGTAATACTATTGATACAATTAGGTATATCATTTTTACCTCACGCACGTTTTGCCCAGCATAGGCCCTATGTTATAAGGAGGGAAGTAAGTGTGTAATGTGAGCTGTTTATTATTCTGTTGGTCAAGTTAAAAATATATCATATTATTTATATAATAATATGTATAAATAAAAATATAATTAAATTTGTTATTTTACGTCTTGGGCATAGTGAAAAAATGATGACGTATTTTCGCCTTTTGGGTTTATGACTAGAGAGATCAGGAATATAACATACATCTGTGTTATTCACGTAATCTAGGATTTTTATTGACATTTAGTAATTTATTATATTTTTTACCTTATCTATTCATTACCATTTGTTTTAATAAGAATATCATAAACAGTAATTTATATACGATTTTACGGAAACCGATCGTCTTACGGGTTTCACGACGAGTGTTCAAAATTAAACACCGATAGTTGTTAAAGAAATTTTTGAAAAAATAAAAGTTTTCAATTATTTCCTCCTCAGTAAACGAACTAACCTTAGATCCGAGGATCCGAGGTGACCCAAAACTACAGGTCCTCTTCACCACCATTCGGCATCGTCAAGGCATCGTATAGGCGAGTACGCCTAAGTCAGTGGCGTGAAAAATCTGAAATTTTCAAAAATGTCACGTGGTGGGTATGTGGGTATAGTTATAAAATTTAAAAAACTTCAAAAAGCTCAAAAGCCTTAACCTTTATTTAACGGGCCAAAAGCCGATCTCTTAAAAATGATAAGAAAAAGAAAAAAGGAACATAACAAATAGTATCTAATACCAACTGAAAAAAATATAAATATGTTAAATAATAGTTTAATATCAATTCATGTGCCAGACTGTCAGCCTGTACTAAAATACATGAATTATAAATTTCTTATTTAGAATTAATAACGGTTTTCAATGATATAGATGAACTTAAGTTGTTCATCCACGATGACTTACAGAGTATTATTGATTTATATAATTCACAGAATAGATTACATTATTATATATATAAAAAAATAAACTATTAAAACTAATAAAACTAATAAAAAATATCGTATTATTTATAAGATAATTCTTACTTGATATACTTTAATTGAATTAGAAATATTAATATTTTTCATATTGGAATAATAACAATGATTTCTTTGTCAATATAACATTTTAGTTAAAAAAAAAAAATATTCAAAAATATAAAGTAAACTTTCTTTAGATTTTTTCAACACAATTATCCATTAATGGTAGATGGAGTGATTGGCGGAGTAGTGTTCGCTAACTTAGACGCTATTCAGAAATATAGTGAACTACTCAAATAAATCACCATCGCAGGAGGTAGATAGAACATTGAAAACTGTTCCAAGAAATCCTCCAGATTTGAATAAAGGCTGCCTGCTTACTTTTCATATAGTTTTCAGAAATTTAATAAGTTAGGTGATTTACCTTAGTTTTTTTTTTATCCAGTTCCGTACATGTTGTACCCATCTGATTCCGATTTGCCCCAAGTAACATAAATTGTTCTTGGGAAGTTAAATGTGTTTTACTTATTGCATGTTTTGATGCTTTACGATCAAAATTTTTCATAACTGAAATACCATCACTTCCCTATGTTTTTTCTCCCCGAAACAGTAAACAATAATAACAAAATAATTTACCTAGATTTTTACTTCCAGCTAACCACGCATATTTTGTGTACCATGATATTTGAAATTTTCGTATTGTTTTCCCATCAACCGTTTCCAAACTTAAACGTGGTGTTGGTTTTTTCGTTTTTAATTGAAGTTTATGTTCGAAAGAGTAGTTATGAATTCCTACTTTTAAAATTTCACTTATTATATCTGAACACTCCATATTATTAAATTTAAAACACTTCGCGTTCCAACGAGAAACAACAACTAGGTACCTAAATAGTTTAAAATATGTTTAAAAGATTCATCAATTTAAATATAAAATATAAATTATTAAAAATACACTGCTATTAAAATTAAATACGTATTATGCTATTATTATTACTGCTTACTGTATAAATACGAATAAGAAAATAATTATTACTATATTATATCATTATCTTATCGTCATGTGGGTATATTTATAAATATACCATAACGATACATTCGTGAGACATGTCTCCATTAACTCAATGCGCACGATACCCCTCCTTCAAGAACCCACCACACCGCATGTTCTAAAGTATGAGACACTATTCACATTGTCTATATATCTAGCAAATAACATAATTATTGACTATTGTCTTGTTTTGACCCGACAGCGTCTATTTAAATCTGTTTATGCATGTATATTTTATATTTTATAATTTTTAGAATAATTATAAACTAAAATATCGTCTATAATAAAAATACAAATTTGAAATTACAATACATTTTAATTTTTTAAAAACTTTAGGTATATTTTAATACGATTATAAAACACAAATTGACGAATCATTTTTAATGGGTAGACAATGTCTCTTTGTCTCATAGGTAGCTTCGCCACTGGTTACTACCAATCTCCGGAAAAAAATACTACCTTGTAGCACCTATTGTCAGGATTATTTTAAAAATAATACTTATTGAAATATTTAATGTAATGTCATAAAATCATTGTGTGCCAAATATGGTACAACAAGTAAATAATTGAAATTTTACAAGTTTTTTTATAGCATCTAAAATGTAACCAAAACAATTTTATCGTCAAGTTTAGAATTCAAAATAATTCTTAAACTATTCTATGTGTATCAATATATTAAAAACATATAAACATATTTTGAGTGCACGTTTTACCGAAACGGTATAAATCAACATATTTTTTCTGTTTTCGTTATCGATTGTGGCACAAATAAAAATTTTACTATTTTGATTATGTCGTTGTGCCATTTTGATCACCGACTAAAATTTAAATCAACTATTAGAGGTAATTTAACTTGAATATTATTTTAAACATTTTTTCAATTAGCTTGATGATTATTACAATAAGTACATATTTTTTAGAAAAAAATAAAAAGTTATGCACGAAAGGGATAAAATAAACCTATGTCTACTTGGAATAATATTATGCTTACAACTCTTTTTTAAAGGTATGTAGTACTCGCACATTGAATTTAGCAATATCTTGTCAAATACAAATAGTAGTTCATTATTCCATGAATGTAATAATAACAATTTCATATAACTAAATTGTTTAAATTCTTTTTTAGGTTCACTGTTATTTGCCACTATAGAAGAAATAGAAATGAAATACTTTTTAAACTGAATAGCTTTGATAAATTGTTCCATTCGACAGAGTTCACGTCTGATAATTTTTTTTGCATTTTTTTTTTTTACCTAACTTAAACTTAAAAGTTGCATAGCAAAAGTTTTAAAACTATTGGATTGATTCATCATCTTTTTGAATCATATATTTTTTAAGGAGATGCGCTGTAATTAACATAATAATTAATCGAAAACGTTTGAAATGGTATATAATTATATATATTTACAAAAAAAGTACATTAACACATAAAAAAACACAAAAATCTTATTATATAAAACGAATATTGTAGCTATAAAATAAAATACATCATGTTCGTAAATTGCCTACACAAAGCGCCGTCTTATCTTTATTACGTGCTGTGATAATCTGTGGACATCGTTTATAAGATTCACTATTCACGGATATAAGGGTGAGTCGCTTATTATTATTAGTATAGTCAAAATATCTGAAACTTTAAGGAATACATCGTTTAATGTAGTCCAACCAATCATATTTTCTGTTAGATAAACACCAATAACTTTAGGACATTTTTGTTCCTAACGAATATCAACCATTACATCAACAGTGTCTGCACCGCCAACTCCAATACACAAGCCACCATTCCACCGCCATTTGGTGTATGGGAGTCAGTACCAATCATCAATAACCCAAGAAAAGCATTGTTTTCCAGAATAATTTGATGAATAATTCCAGATCCTGAATGCCAAAATCAAACTCCATATTTTGCTCAAGCGGTTTTCAAATAGTTGTAAACTTCTTCATTAATTTCTTTAGCCCTTTTAAAGTCCTCAACTCCACCTACTTGAACTTCAATTAAATGATGACAGTGAATCGTGGAAGGAACAGCAACCTTTGGCAAACCTGATGATATAAATTGCAACATAGCCATTTGAGCAGTAGCATCTTGCATTGCCACACGATCAGGCCTTAATTTTTAGTAAGATATGCCACGCTCGATATCTTGATTAACAGGATCATTCAAATGAGAATAAAACACTTTTTCTGCCAAAGACAATGGCTTTCCTAATCTATCGGCAACAATTTTGATACGCTCTCTAGGGTTTCGTATGGCAGGGGATTGGTGTCAAACTTGCTCATAGCTACTTTGCATGCACCAAATACGACTGGAGATGAGTGGAAACATCTCTGCTGGATTACAGCGGATACCAGTTTGTATGCCATAGTGTAAAATTCGTTGACTGTTTGCAAACTGAACTGATGATGAATGGAAAACGGATTGATCTTTGAGCTCAAGGTATGATCGATTATTCGAACGCGATCACCACTTAACAAATTAAAAGCAAAACAATAATATGAATAAATAATAATAATACTGATTGTTCTATGCAGTCAGAACGGTTTTTGACAAATTTGGAGGATAGGGTATTGCTGTCGGACGGATACTACAGCACTACTCAGTGATACAAAAAACAAGAACAGAATATGTCATTCGACGCACTCTTTGTAATAATAAAACTGTTATAATAAACTGTGCGACCGAAAAGAATATTATTATTATTATTATTATTATTATGTATTTCAATAACATATATATTTTATTAAATTGTCAATATTAGAAGCCAGCAGCAATAGATGTGTATAGTTTATATATTGAAAATACATTTAATTAAAATATTAAAAAATAATGGTATTAAATAATAAATTAAAAACAAGTTAGGAAATCTCACTCTGTGAACATTCTAAATCCCCAGTTTCTAAATGTATTTTTATAAAACAGTATAAATTGTAATCCCGTTTACAATTTAAAACAATTTTGCAGATAACCTTTATATTTGAGTAGGTATCGATTTTTTAATATTGAATTGTATGAATCTGTAATAAAATACCTACTCATATTTTAATAATTTTCAGTAACCAAAATATATTATAATGTATCTAAACTTATGTTTAGAATCTAAATCGGCGATTGCACAACATAGAAATCAAATAGGTTAATTTTTCTTGTACATGCAAAAATAATATAGTTTCTTCTTTTTTCTAAAAAAACGTATTAAAAACATACTATAATGTACATATAAATGCGATTTATTTTTAACGTCCAAAGAAAATAATGAAGGTGAAAAATTATACGTAGCTACCCAACAAAATATTATTTCTTGTTTATACAATATAATAACAATGATATGTATAAATACTGGATTTATACTAAATAATGTATTGTTATTTTAAAAAATATAGGTTAGGTTAAATATTGTGAATATTTACAGTACGATGAACTATGTCTCTATTACACTACTCGGTTTGTCCTGCGTATTCTACAGACAATTAGACTTCGTTTATACGTAATAATGATAATACAGTATGATGTCTATTTGAATTGTTTCAATATACTATCTGGAGGTGATTTAACTTGGCACTCGTTGTCAATATAACGTTAGTCAAAAACATAATAACATACAACTAGCTAAATGGATATTTCTAGTTAAAAGTCTTTTGATGAACAACGTTATATAATAATTAATTATGTTTTGATTGAAGATTTTAAACCGTTTAAAAGTATATTTAGTAGAGATGGACCGCTTGTATGTTGTCAAAGCATGTTCGTACAGGATCAGGCATGTATACAGGAGGTATACGCAATAGGTAAAAATATTTTATTTTTTCGACATTGTTTCATTGTGTACAGTTTTAACCCTTCGTTAGGCGCGTGGTCTACAATTGTAGACCAGCTATAAATATTGACAATTTTAGTATTTATAAATAACTTGTAGTGCCTTGTACTTTATATTAGCTGATGTTTATCTTTACTACTATGTAATCAGTATCACCGTGACCGTTGACGAGCGTTGTGTAACGAAACATATCAACAATATTATGAGTGGTCTATTACTGTAGACCACGTGACTTACTAAGTTATATTTTTTATAAAATTGTAAAATTCTTGTTTTTTTATTTGTAATTAGGTTCATTTGTTTTTAATATTTTTAATTTCAACGAACCATAAAGAGTAAGTAAAAATATATGTATACGTAAACATTTTAATGCATTTTAAATAATAATAATTATTATAGATAAAATAAGTCTTCACAAAAAGAAAGACGCGTGGATTCAACGCTTGACTCATCTATTGTTGAAAAATGGCTTAATGAGTTGTTAAGTTGTGATGAGTGAAGCAGATGATGAAAGTGACAATGAAGAAATTGATATTACTTAAAAAAGTGATCACGAATCAGAATCGGAGTAGGAATTTTCGGGAAATGAAACAAATGAAAATGTAAGTGACGTTCAGAATAATAACTTTTATTTGGGAAAAGACAAAACCACCAAATGGAAGAAAAATAAGCCAAATATGCAAATTCGAGTACGTTCCCATAATATTATTACACATTCACCTGGTACTAAACAAAATGCACGTAATGCCAAATTTGAAATTGATTGTTTAAAATTATTTATAAATGAGAATGTAATTCGTTTAATCACCATTTCGACAAATATATACATTGAAAGTATAAAAGCAAATTTTCAACGTGAATCTGACGCTAGATTGAGAGAGAAATTAATGTGTTTATTGGAAATTTATTTTTGATTGGGTCTTTAAGATCTGCGAGAAAAAATACTCATCAAATTTGGGATAGTTCTAGAGGTAGTGGAGTTAAAGCATGTTATTTAGCAATGAGTGAAAAACGTTTCAGATTTTTAGTTAGATGTATCCGTTTTGATGACGTAAATAATAGAAATGAAAGAAGAGAAATCGACAAATTAGCACCTATAAGAGAAGTATTTGAATACTTTATTGCGATTGTATTTATTGTATTTATATGAATACTAGCTAAGTGTTAATAGTGTTTAGGTAATATAGGTATAGACGTAGGTCCATTTTCCATGCTACAAACATAGCATGGATAGAGTGATCAAACGTACCGTTTAAAACGAGATTGTCCTTTTTATTGATCAACGTGTCCCGTTGTCCAGACAAACTTTGAAAGGGACGTTTTTTATCCCGTTTTTACATATTATTACATTATATTTTTAAAATAAATCGATCCATGGAACAAATCTAAAATAGTTTTATAATCAAATTTATAAATAACAGATAACAGTTTCGTGAAACAAGAATCAAGGACCGATGCTAATGAGCAATACAATTTTCCTAATTATTTAAAAAAAATTGTTTTAGTTTTGAAATGCAACATTATTGTGTTGATTAATGATGATAAAAAAATAAATATTCCTAAACATTCGAACACTTTTATTATTTAGTTTAGCTTAACTAACTCAAAAGGGTAAAGTAACAATAATATTTTTTTTTATGATGGGGGGGGGGGGTGTAACAACTGTCCTATTTGGCATTTTTTAATTTTTTTAAAATAGTAATCCTAATGTAGGACATAGGTACATATTTAGAGAAATCAAATTAAATAATTAATATTAGATTGGTATACCTAATACAGAAATTTCCACATTATAGACATTTTAATTATTTTTTCTATTTTTATTGATACCTTAAGTTTATTACATCGTGAGCCGTGGTGGCATTTAATCTTTTCTACGTTGTACAACCGGTTATTACTTTGTTTCATTTGAAACAAAGTCACATACTCACGTATGACACATGTATGTTATTATTATTTTATTTTTAAAAGAAAGGTTATTCCTCAAAAATCAATGGTATAACTAACTTTTTGTTATTTAAAAAAAAATATTCATGAATACATTAAACTTTTAGAGCAGGTGTATTATTATTATATTATTTATAGACGATGATATTTTTAAATCTAATTTTTTCGATAAAAATAAATTTAACCTACTATACTACTAATGTATGTTATATAAATTCAATATAATATAATATTATATATTATATAATTATAAACCCTTATTGTGAAACCCATACGTCGATTGGTTATCGACATTTCGTATATATATTACTGTATATATAGGTAATATTTTTGTAAAACACCTATACTAACAATATTCAAAACTATGTTAAGAAAATAGATAAAAAAAGTACAAATAGTGATTTTACTCATAAATATGGTTTCTAATAATTAAAAAAATAAATAAATGACAATAAAATTACTTATTGTATTATTGTTAAGAAAATTATAAAATTTTACTATTATAATAAAAAAATATATATGTATATTTAAAAATTTAAGATTTTATAATATAAATGAGTTAAAAAAAAAAATTGGGTAAATCGTAAATATGGTTAATGCTGTATGTACAGTATAGTAGGTATAAAAAATAATATTGGGCTCCTACAATAATAACTATATTAAATTTGAATTCGATGATATTTCATAGTGTTTGAAAAACGTTTTTGATGTAAAATTCAAGGGGAACGCGATTCTTTTCGACTAAATTTTATACGGTAAATATTTATTTAGATGATTTATCTATATTTATAAATCACTCAATACTACTTATTGTTTTATTTTAAAATTGTTACTAAATAATTTGATAAGAAATGCGATTAAATAATTATTAATTCATACATTTGCTACCATTGCACACGTCTAAACCATCGATAGAAACTTACTGAAAATTCGTCAATACCGAATTCAGTGAAAGTAAACCGAATGGGAAATATAATAACAATACACGTGATAAGGTTAAATTATCCGAACGCCCAAGTAGATTAATCAAAAAGGCTTATACAAATTATACGTCATTATCTGTCTATATTTGAAACAGATAATGTTCGAATTATGTATAGTTTTTCTTTCGAGTAATCGAGGTTTTCGCATGGGAATGCTATTTATCTTCACATATCAATATTTTCGACATATCGAGGTCCCATTGTATTTAAAAAAAAAAAAAGGCTAGGGAAACTTTTACATTGTTAATAATGGATAATGTCTTATACGCATTAGCTGTAAACAAGATAATTGAGTTGGGTTAAATAAAGTTTACGGCATTTGAGTTTTTAAATTTTATAACTGTGCCCATGTGTCCAACACATGACATTTTTGAAAATTTCAGATTATTCACGCCAACTACTTAGCTGTAGTTTTCTACGGCGCCACAACAATACCGAATGGTGATGAAAAGGATTTGCGGTTTCGGATCTCCTTGGGTTTAAGGTTGATTGGTTTAGTGAGGAGAAAATTATTTGAAACTTTTATTATTCAGAAATTTCATTGACGGTTTTCGGTGTTTAATTTTGGACCCTCATCGTGAAACCCGTAAGTGACAAAAGTTGTATATTACTATTTTATGTTTTTATACAAAATTATACATATTGTAAAATATTATCATAATAATAATGTTAATATATATGTATGCTAATATTTTAAATAATTTTCTATATTTTATTTTACAACATTTTAGGCAACTTATATTTATTTACAACGTTTGGTTTTAAAACAAGTAGTTGGGGGCTGGAGCCCTTTTTTAGTTCACGTTATTTTAATCAAATTAGATTTTATACCAATGTATGTATAATAACAGTTTCCATAATAAACATGATTCATCAGCATTATACATTTGTTCCGGGTCCAAATTATATTCATTTATGACTCATTATTAAAAACAATTTATTTATAATTATTATATATTTTAACACTTTTTAATGGCATTAAATGATAATAATATAATATATCATATTATTGACCTTATCTATGCATTACTATTTGTTTTATTAGCAATGTTACTATTTTAATATTTATATTTGTTTAATTGACCTACTTTGAATATTGTTTTTTAAAAAAAAATATATAAATGTGTATACATGTGTTTTACAAGATTATTACAAACACTAATATATATACGATGTATCGGAAACCGATCGACTTAAGGGTTTCACGATGAGGGTCCAAAATTAAACACCGAAAGCCGTCAATGAAATTTCTGAATAATAAAAGTTTCAAATAATCTTCTCCTCACTAAACCAATCAACCTTATACCCAAGGAGATCCGAAACCGCAAATCCTTTTTATCACCATTCGGTATTGTTGTGGCGCCGTAGAGAATTACACCTAAGTAGGTGGCGTGAAAAATCTGAAATTTTCAAAAATGTCATGTGTTTGGCACGTGGGCACAGTTATAAAATTTAAAAATCTCTAAAAACTCAAAAGCCGTAAACTTTATTTAACCCAGTTCAATTATCTTGTTTACGGCTAATGCGTATAAGACATTATCCATTATTAACAATGTAAAAGTTTCCCTAGCCTTTTTATTTTTTAAATACAATGGAACCTCAATAAGTCGAAAATATTAATATGTGAAAATATATTATTCAGAAATTTCATTGACGGCTTTCGGTGTTTAACCCGTAAGTCGATCGGTTTCCGATACATCGTATATATATTAGTGTTTGTAATATTCTTGTAACACACATGTTAACACATTTGTATATTTTTTTAAAGCAATATTCAAACTAGTAAATCCTCAAAGATGAAGTATATTTTTAGTAGGTTGCGGCCCAAAATAAGTTTGGCCGCCCCTGGTATAGAAGATTTAAATAAAATTATGGAAATCTACATAAATATCATGATTAATCTCGTGTAATTCACATGTATTTTGTTCAATAACCATTAAGTTGTATTTACATGTTTATCTATATAATGATTAAATATTCTATTTTCATATTAATCTAATATTTAACTATTATTTTTGCTATCTGAACTCAACAATGACAATACATATGTCGTTTATGTATATATGTGGCATCCATATCGTGTTATTGTATCTTTCACGAAATGGAAACGCGATTTTTCCACTACACGTAATTATAATTACATACTACGGATTAAAATCTTTAAGTTGATTATTTTTCCAAAACATTAATAAATCGAGTACCTTTGTTACCGTGTTTATATGATGCAGCAGTTAGTGCGCATTGAGTTATTCCGAGAGTTATGCGTATATAAACGCATTTTTAGTTCGTATTAGACAGATAGGCAATTATTATTTAATTCGATTCATCAAATGAATTCAAATCAAATTAACTCTTACTCCGGGATTAAGAAATGCTTATAAACGCTTTTATGTGAATTAATATTTTAGTGGTTATTTTAAAATGTCATTTTATAAGGCCTGAAATAAAAAACATTTGTATTATTATTTAATTTTATTAAACATCTATTGATATTTAGGTGCATATAAACCAAAACCCCGCACCCTAATGCAAATTATCTCAATACACATTAAGTTAATGAGCATTAACTGCTGCATATAAACGTAGTAAGTAGGTCGAATTTTAAATAAAAAACGTTTTTTAAAAACTATGAAATACAATCGAATTCAAATTTAATATTGTTATTATTGCAGAAGCCCAATATTGATACCTACCATATCCTACCTACAGCATTAACCATTTATGATTTACCCAATTTTTTTTTTAACTCAATAATATGATAAAATCTCCAATTTTCAAATATACAAATATATTTTTTTTACTTTAATAGAAAAATTTTCTAATTTTTATAACAATAATACAATAAGTTATTATGTCGTCATTTATTTATTTTTAAATATTTATAAACCATATTTATATTATGAGTAAATCACTATTTATACTATTTTCTTAACCTAGTTTTGAGTATTGTTATGCTAAAAAAATACTGTTTTGTCGACACGTGTGTTAAAAGAACTTAAAAAGGGTTAAGTATATTTCAATATATTGCTTAATGCGAAAAAAGACAAATAATGAATCATTTTTTGTTGCTTTAGTATATTTGTTGTACCATATTATTTCATCATTGTTTATTTTTAATGATTGTAGTGTGGGTTAAGAGAGAATAGCTTATAAAATGAAGTCGAGAAGTACCTATTCTTATTATCATATCGTTATTTAACGTTCACATAAATTTTATTTTTTCGTACATAACAATTAATTGAAATGAATTATTTTATAACTTATACAATCGCAGTACTTTCAATTTTGATTATTTCAGCGACTGCATTTAATGAATATATCAATGATTTTAACGGTATGATCATATTATTTATTGTTTTTATTTTAATTATTATTGTATTGCTATTCAAACTGAACTATACCATTTCTTGCATTTTATGTTTTCTCAGACGATTTAACAAATTGTCCTGAATTGAGCGTAGCAGATGCTGGTAAAATTTATTAATGTATTTATTTTTCGTTGTATTAATATATATATATATAAATATGATGGTTTGTATATTCCGTTATAATTTATCTAGAAACTAAAACCAATTATTCATACCAATTTTTCTATTAAACTAGAGAACAATATAAATTACATCATATCTTATTTTTAATTTTTACACAAGAATATTAATAATATATATATATATATATAAGTAATAAATTTGTTAAGCTTGAAGGTTTATTAAAAAATTGTATTGTTTATGATAGAAAAAAATGTTAAATCTGCTCTACATAAAATTTAAATATACCGAGTAAATAAAGTTGTAGTATATAAATAAGTTATTATTTATCACTAATAAAATATAACACACAATATTCTTTTGACACATTGTAATTGTCATTTTAGAAAGATATATAATATTAAAGTTACATATAAACTATAAATTTAATATTTTTTCCCACAATAATTTAGAATAAAATAAATTTAATTTAAAAAATATTAAAATGTATACAAAAGAATTGGGGTGAATGTTGAATCGTATGGATATGTCCTATTAAATCTATCAATGCGATTTTAGAGTCTATTACAGGGGAGGGATGGCCAAAACGTGAGGCTCGCATCTTATCATAACATTTTTAATATGAAATCATATAATTTATATATAAATTATATGATAAGGGGCCGCATATAAAGGAGGATATTTTCATAAAAATAAAAAAAAAATATCAAATATTATAAATATTAATATATTTTAATATAAAATATGAAAATTATATAATAGTATGATTTTTTTTTATATTTATATTTATATTTAATGTAAACATAATTATATCATAATAATACTATATTACTCTAAATTATTTTTTTCAGCCGATTGCAAATGTAATATTTTTTAACTTATAATTAGTAAATAAATGGAAATTTAAATGATTTTAATATTTAGAATTAAAAGGTTGATATATTATTAAATTATGTACTTTTAGATGATGGTTGAGTTTACTCACCATTATTCTAAATAATAAATTTATAAAACTATAAATACTAAAACTAATGTTGATTGGTGATTCTCATTTTCAATTCAATTTGTCGTATTCTTATATTTAAAATTGTTATAGCTATAAGAAAAATATATTAAGATGTGTGTGTGTGTGTTTGTCTATAAACAATTATTAGTAAAAAGTCTTCTAGAATCTTAAACTTTAATTGTAGTTTATGATAATAAATTGAACCTAGCAGCTACTTCTAAACATTTAAAAAATCTAGTATGTATGAAATTAATCGGTGAACAAAAAAAAAAAAATAATATGGAATACTTAATAGAAATCCAATTTTTGACAAAAATTGATAAAAATAAAAATAAACAACCATAAAGACACATGGAATACTGAACTAGTGTTTATAATAATATTTTTTATACATTTTTTGAAATATTTTGAACTTATTGAATGATATATTTCATTCAATTTTTTTCAATAAATAAAATTAATTGAGACAAAAGTCTTAGAAAATATAATACGATTCTTAATATGCTCTAAGTAGCTTTAAGTTATCTCATATCTTTTTTACAATTTTTATAAGATTATATTAGTTTAAAATCAACCATATAACACATTATTGATTGCATTTTATTTAAAGTTGCTAAAATAATTGATTTATATTTTACATTCAAAACATTGTGCATTTATGTAACACTTTGATAGAATTGCAAATATAGAATTGTAAAAATAAATCACAAAATATTCGGAGAATCATTGTATGTTAAGCTCTTCGTTTGGATGGTTAAAACAATATTAGTTTATTTAATATTTTTAAACTATAAATTTATCAATTTTTGATGTTATAGTAATACAATATAATAATTTAATATTATTAAATTTAACAGATATTCTAACGAATATTGCTCAAGTTGATGGTAAGTCATTATATGTTACGGGGTAGTACTTTAATAAACTTCTTTGATGAATGTTAGACTCGGTTATAAGCATAAAATATTATAATCTAAAAACAAAATAAACTATTTTAGTTTTAAATGTTTGATTACTTCAGTTTTATTGAATGACACCATGGAAGGGAAATAGTGTTAGATAAGTTGTAGTCACTGAGTTTATTTTTAAGTAAGTGATAGCTGAATGATGACTTACATTATTGAAGGATGGTACATTTTGTTGGAGATTATAAATGTAGCTACACCATCCGATTCGGTTTGTTCTTGACCAACCACAATATGTATAAGGACGCGGTCAAATAAATTGCGCCTAGAACATCGGGTGTTACTTATATGGGGTTACACTTATTGCGCTAGTCGATATTCATATAATCAGGGCTCGGGACTTATAGCATTTGCTTAACATAAAATCTAGCACAGTGCTATGGAGACTTATATCTTGTTACAATAATCTTAAATATAAATTTTGAAAATGTTTTTTTTTGCTTATTTCAATTGTTTTTAAACAAACTGCTTTTTTTCAAGTTTTCCTGAATATTTTTGCTTTTTCTCATACGGATATAATATATTGTTGTATTTTAATGGAACGAATTGATTGCTAATAAAATATATATATATTGTGTCTAAAATATTATTGTCTATAATATTATTGTCTATTACCGTTAATTTTAGAACTTAAGGGAGAGATAGTGCTTATCATTTGGTAAATTAAAAATTTACAAATTTCAATGACAAGATGCAACGGCTATACAACTTAATAACTTTTGTAACATTTAGACTTTGGTATCAAATTATCTACTAATAATAAATTTAAAAAAAAGATAAATTATATCTATATTATATTAATATTATTTATATAATAAAAAATTAAATATGATTGTTTTATAATAATATTGTGTAACCATTATTTTTTACGCGATTGACATATTCATTTTTCATATACCATTTTTGTACCGGCGAAATAGATATATTAGTCTAAATTGTTTATTAATTTTAGATACTTACTAAAACCGCGAAATATTTTGACTAACATTTTTACTTTCTTGATGTTAATCAAGTAAAAAAGACAGAATTTTTTATACTTCAAGAATTCGTATTAAATGGGAAAATAATAAAAATATAACTAATTTATAATGAGTAGGTGGATCATTAGGCTAGGTTTAACACAAAATATTAATGACAACCACCCGATATCACGCCCAAGCGGTATAACGATTTGAATCCACAAAAACGTCCGTGTGAACAGTCCTAAAATTTCTATTTTTAACTTTTCTCCAAAACCGTTTTAGCTAAAAAAATTGGTTGATAGTTCATTAAAAAGAGTCGATCAAGTAGATACAAAATGTCGAATTAAAAATTTTTAAATAGAATATTTTTTATTAAATTAATTTTTTCATAATTAAATAAATAGTTATTTTTTGATAGAATTACATTTAACGTGATAGATTACTGAAACCGGAGAACGGATTTTATTATTTGGGGTCTTATATTCACATTGACTAGGATAAGTGCTGTGAAGATTTTTTGAACCTAATCTTCAATCGTTAACCTACTACAAAGCTATAAAGCTGAAAAATATAAAAACACGCCTAATAAAATGTGTTTTAATTTGTTTTAAAGTATCGGTGCTGGAGATTGGAGGTAATTATTTGAAAACAAAAAAAAAACCAAATTTCAATATTATCTATAGCGGATGTATACATTTCATTAGTTAAACTATTGATATTAGATCAAAATATTTAAATGTGACACAATTAATTCGATTAATCTAATCATTATACACGTTAATAAAACTACTGCTAACTTAGTGAATTTATATTATATTAACTAAATAAAACTCACACACGAAAGGTATGGCAACACAATTATTTCGGTAAATAGAAACACAAACATGCTCAGCCCAATGTATAAAACTATTTAGCTTATTGTTTGTACTATTTGAATAAAGTTATATAACTAAAATCACACGTATCAACGGAGAAAATTCGAATTGCGAAGTCCATCAAAAGGAAATAAGTTGACTAGAAAACCAAATATTATAGGACAGGGGCGGATCCAGACCAAGATAACAGTGGCGGAGATTTTTAAAGGGCATACATTAATTTTGATTAAGTATTTATTTAAGTACATACATATGTTACTTTCCACAGTCTCGTACAGAACAAAAAAATAAATATTTTTTATAGTCATAGTAATAAAAAAATATGTCACTATCATTTTGTTGCCCTTGAAGTATAATTACGTCAAAAATTAAAATCCAGGGACTTCAAATTATTTTTTTTTCACTCCGATCGCCACCTACTGGATCCGCCACTGTATGGAGATGAGTATCACGACTTTCACTCTTACTGAGATCATAATATTACATGAGGGAGTGTGTCACAAAGAGCTTGTCGAATGGTTTGAAAATAGGATTCATCAGGAGAAAATAGTTAACAATATTGAAAACAATTATATTTGGTAATTTATAACTTTGTTTAAATAGTATTCAATTGAAAAAATGTATATAAATATTAATAGACAAACAATAATTGTTGTCGGAAGATACATAGTTTTCTAGAGTTGGATCTTCACACCAATGTCACCACAAAAAACATTTCTCGAAATAAATATTTTATGTTTATATATTTTAATGACATATAATTATTTATGTTTTTATATGATAATAATTAAATATATAAAATATATAAAAATAAACTGTTTCTACGTGTTTATTATTTTTAATAATTATTTATCTTTATTTTTTAGTAATACATGGTACGTATTTTCAGTGGTCTTTTTTTTAAATAAAATAATTAAGTAGATTATCTAATTTTAGGTGAAGTATATAATTTGACTAAAATACGATGATATTGTAAACATTTTTTGCATTAGTTTAAGTACCTAAAACAACAAATTACTATGATTCATTCTTTAAGTTTTAAACTTCTCTAAAAATAGAGCAACTATTCATTTCTGAAAACTCTTAAATATTATACTAAGACACAATTTTTAAACTATTGATTTTATGAATTTAAATGTTGCACAATTAATTCCACGACGTCCATTCTTACCGAGATCATATTTTTATATGAGGGAGTGCGTCACAAAGAGCTTGTCCGATGGTTTGTAAATTGGAATGGCCAGGATAAAATAGTTAACAATATTGAAAACAATTATATTTTATAATTATTAACTTTGTTTAAATATATGTAGTAGTAGATTGACTAAAATGTGTATACATTTTAATGGCTAAACATTAATTGTTGAGATAGATGCATATTTCTAGAGTTGAATTGTAACACCAATGTATTCTCAAAAATATAGTTTCTTTACAAACATTATATTTATTTAAGATTTTTCATTTTTATATTTTCATAAATATAAAAACAATATGTTTCTATACATTTATTATTGTGAATAATTATTTATCCTTTTTTTTTTAGAAAATATAAGTACGTATTTTCTAAAGCTTTTTTTAAATTAAAAAATTAAGTAGATTATCCACTTTTAGGTTAGGGATAGAAATAGTCTAAATAAAAAAAATATTGTAAAAATTTAAAGATTAATGATAACCGCACGGAACTGTGCCATTCTCACAGGTATTAAGTTTATTGAAGTGTTATTGAACAGCAAAGTCAAATCGTCTGCAATTTTATCTTTAATGTGTTTAAGTAACTCAGTATTTAACACGATTCACTTCTTCTTTTTACGCCTCACGTGCCACTATTGATTACTATTAGTACTTGACAAACGATACATTAAGGCGATTAAACGTCAATGTGGATCCTAACTGTACATTCTGTTGATATATAATTGTAATGTTCTTTTTTATTTAATTCCTATTTTTTTTTTTATTAAACTTTTATTTTAAAATATCGTTGCAATTGTATATTTATCTAAAAACATTTGTGAAAATACAAGTTATTTTATAATCATTAGAATTACATAACAAATTTCTGTTTATACCCAAAGTTCTAAAATTGAATATTACGATTTATATAAGTTTTTCAAGATATACGAAATAAATATATACTGCATACAGCTAAATTAATTTTTAACCTTTGAATTTCAAATTTTTTCAATAACTTATTATTTTCACACAAATATTTTTTTTATTATAATTTTATAATTAATTTTCATATTAAAATTTTTGTTGTATGATAAAATATAAATAAAATCGACAGACATTTTAAACTATTTTTTAGATATTTACGTATATTTATACTAATTATTCAATTATTTAAAAGTTTTTTTTTTTATAAATGTCAATAAAATATTATTCAATGGATCAAAACTCTGACAAATATATTACAATACTCTATATTAGTATGCCTTCTTATATCTGTAAAATCTTATTAAAAATACTTAATTGTGTTCGGATCAACATAATCAATTAAAATTGTTAGAGTTCGGTTCGAAACGATATTTTGTTATTTCGACCCACCTTTAGTAATCAAATACATTTATAACCTATAATATAAATACTTAATTATTTTAACAACTGTTAACCTTATAATAATACAAGACTATTATATTTTATAGAGCAATTTCCGAGTAAGTATTTGTTAATCATTTATAATCAAAATATTAAAGAACTATTTATTGAATATTAAGTTGTTTTAAAACCCACTCAATATTATAATTGTATTGAATTTCTATGTCTGTAAGTCACAGTTTGTGATTTTGTTGATTATTTATTATAGATTTTCCATATATACTGTAATTTAACGTAATTTAAATAATGATTTCTATAGTTGAGTAGATATGAAACATATATAATTATGGAAGATTGTGATAGTTAAATAACTGATTACTATTGTAAAATTATGAGCTAGATCACAAAACAAAATGACAGAACATCGACTTACTTTAAAAACAAAATAAAATCATATTAAAAAAATGACAAGTGTACTAAAGCTGTTCTGTTAATTGGAAACCTTTTTGTTTTTATAGATAGATTACTAAGTAAACATCTATTTAAATATTTTATATTTAGATTTATTTATGTTAAAATAAAATTAAGGTAATCGAATATTGCTGATGTGACGTCGTATGCCAGTGTACAGTTAACACAAGTTAAATTAAAATTACAAATTAACTTATTATTATCATTTGATTATATTAATCATTTCTCACCTATGATAGGGGCCACATATTCGCCTCTCTTTATAACATATTTTAATGCATGAAAATTAATTTCATTGACAACAAAAAATGATTAAATTAAAATTGTATATAATACTAATAAATATTTTCACCCCCACCCCACCAAAACAATTATCATATTGAAAGCGGTCACGGTACGCCCCTCTGTCAATCTGTATCCCACTGGTTGTGTTTTGTTTATTTATGGTTATTATTAGCATCTATATAATATATATATTGATAATATAATGAACGAGCCACTGTGTTTCTAACATGTTCCCGTTAGAGTTTAAGTATGTGGCATACCGTCCATATAGTTGTGCCGCCATCCAGCTTGTTTGTGTCGTTCGTTGATTGGCTTTGGTGAATTTATGTCAAACTCACTCTCATATTGTACTATCACCATTTTTTAACATTGTAAAAATCATTACCACCAACAGTCAACATCGTAAATGTAATCAATGACTTTCCGGATAAAGATTATCCTTTAGTATGCCATTTTCGTGGTTATAAATTATGATTACCAACGTCTTAGATTTGAAAATATTAGGCCAAGGCTATGATTCCATATCGCAATAACTGTCAATGATTGGCTTATGATAGCTAGTGAAACACTAAAACATTTGATATACATAATATAGATATATATATTTTTTTTTATTTCTCTATTTCTTTATTCTATATTTTTTAGTTTAATTATAGTAAAATATAATATAATAAATTGTACTGTTCTTATTTTATTAACAAAATAAAATATAAATGCAGGATCAGAAAATGTACCACGTATGTTCATTAAATTATAATAATATTCTTTATATTTTATAATACTTATCCTAGTTATTTATAATAAATATGAAAAATAATTACTCATACCTATAATATGTTTTAATTTTATTTAGGTGTTGATACATTTAATAGGATATATGGTACGTAATTGTTTCTTCTTAATTGTATTGAATGTTAAACAATTTTTTTCTTTTTTAATATGATACGTTTCTCGTACCATATTTTATCAATTTCTGTGATCACTATTATATAGTTTTTAATCATTATTTTATAACAATTAACTTTATTTTCTAGCGGCATTACGTATGTACATTTTTTATTTGTTTAATTTTATTAAAATATATTAATCTACTGGTATTCTGTTCGATATTTAAAGTTTGATTTGTGTCATTAATTAGTTCGTCCATTAGTTCAATGTTAAATTATAATATATAAATAGACATTGTAGTTCAAAAATATTAGAGAGCATTAAATTACACAAATAGGTTAAAATACTGTTTTATTTAAAATGTCCCAAATGCGGTTATTTAAATTTTTTATTGAGATATAGATAAAAAATAAAAATAGATACTCATGGAAAACTTAATTAATATTATCATTTAACAATACGTAAACACCACAATTAATGTCTTCACGTTTAACAATATTGCAAATCACATATTAATAATATTATATAATTATTATAATTGTATTAATACTATGATATTATATACACGATTTTTATAGAAAGAATTGGTAAATATTTTTCATGTTAATTTATTTGATGTTATTATATTTTTATATTTTTTATTGTGTTATACCGCAACGTTGTTTATTTAGTTAGGACGTATTTAAACAAGTATTTCGCAAAAAAAAATTTTAATTTAATAATAGTCGTTTTCACAAAACGTGGTCATCGGAGGTATCACGGCTGCAGGTAACACTATTTTTGAAATACAGTGTTTCTCAAATGTCAATATATTGCCCTTTAGCTCTACAAAACCACAAGTGGTCGAACAACAATATTATCATTGTATTATGCAGTCGTATACCTATAATTATACACAGTGGCGTCGAACAAGGTGACAACGTAACCTTTTTTAAGGGGTGAGTCATGGATAGTTAAGTGGTGCCAGACTAATGTTTGAGTGTTTGTCCTATGCAATACATACATAGTATTTGGTAGTATATCGACAATGAATAGCTAATAAATTAATTAATAGTAAAAATTAAATATCTTGTAGACATAACAACGTTAGTACCTATTCTAATAATAATGGAATAATTCTATTTAAATAATGAGCAATGACCATGCAAGACGGTCGTGGTGTTGTACGTATAATGTGTTTGTGCATTCACGGTCAGGACTCTTGTAGTTGTATTACAGAATAGATTAAATTTAATCTATTCTGTGGTTGTATAGTTAATATTATCGATAATATCCAACTATCAGCTGTGGAAAGCAAACAACGATAGTTGGAAAGAATGTTTATAAATAGCCTAGTGGAAAATCGTATCTATGTATTACGATTATCAGGTTAAACCGTATATTATGGATAAAACTAGTAACAATGCAACATTGGACATAACAGTTTTTACTGCCTGTGATGTAATATTCTCGACTTGTTTTATACGTATCGTTTATCATTGTTATTTTGTTAACATCTAATGATATTGATTTTTAGTTTTAAGATTTGGCAATGATCCAGCAGCTTTCATTCAATTAAATGATCTTACACCTGAACTTAAAGATTTATTTTTTAAAAATGGATCTTCTCAACCGTCATCTCAAATGATTTTTCCAATAAATGTTTTCCTAAAAACAGTTCAGGAAAATCATATCATGAAAACTGGTATTGATAGTTGGGTTTAATGTTTATATTTCGTATTTGTGCACATTATATTATTTAAATTGCTTTGACGATTTGGCTATTATATTTTTAAATGTCTTCACAGGCTGAATAATATATTTTACCGACGCAGAATACTATTTTTAATGTGTATAAATATTTCAAAAAATTATCGATCTATTCGTATATTCCAGAAATAGCCACGTTTTTTAAACAGACACAAGTAAAAATTTCTTCAATTGTTCTCGTCTTCGTGAAAAACTTATAAAAATAGCAAAATTTGTAAACGAAATAGACGGTTTTATTGCAGTAATTGTGAAAAGAATCGTTCAAGATAGTCATGATAAACGTGAATACCTTACCGAATATATATCTGAGTATCGAAAAAGAACCAAGTACAAATGTACAATGGTTCTGGTACTTCCATGTGGCGTTTTTTGAAAAGCCTCAAATTCAAGAATAAATAATATAATGACGGGCGTCGAATCCTATAATGGAGCAGAATAACATGGTTGCTATCTGATTAAAATTGTAGGATACTATAGTATAATTATCTCCAAGACATCCGGAGATTCCGTAGATGATGATTAATAAAATTAGTATATGTTAGTTCAATTTTTTATTATAATTGTTTATTTATATTTTTTTTAATTGTGATACTAAATTAGCAGAATTTTTCATAATTTGTGTTAGATATAATACATTTAAATTATGATAAAAATTAATTATACACACAAATGAGTAATTAATTTAAATTTGCTGCGGGTTGTTTGAAACGCGTTTTGGAGCCCCTATGTCATAATATCTACCAAGCACGCACCATCGATTGCCACTCTTTGTGAAAACGACTTGTTTTTGTTATTGACTAATTTGTCCACTTTGACAACAAAAGAAGAAATTCTCAGCAGATATCAGCCCAAGCAGGGCTATTTATATTAATTCAGAGTCCATATAATGTTTATACATTAAAAATTAACTTAAATTATATTGTCCACAGATCGAGAAAGTACGTATTATTCCTTTATTTACTTTTTATATAATAATGGTATTTTAAGTGATTCAAAGCCTGACCCTCTTTGACCCACGTAATTAACACACCGGTACATATAACTATAACTTTAGATTGTGGGTGGAGAATTTTGAAGAATTTATTTTATTATTATTAGATTTCTTTAGATCCGTAAAAGTGTTTCTATCTGCAACATTAAGGTTTAATCTAACTGGCAAAATTTAGGATAAAAGTCAAACTATACAACAGCGAATAAGAGGGAATATTTGCGTGACACCATTTCTGGACAATGTTGATTTTTAATAATATATGCAAACCATAAATCTGCTGTTAACCTGAAAATGGATGACTCGTTTGCGTATAATGTAACATAACATCTATAATGTTTATATTGTCACAGACTACAGTAACAATTGTCAAGTATTCAGTAGCAATATAATATTATGATCGTTTTGTTAGGTTATATCGTTTTGAATTTTCGTAACTCCTTAATTTTAGACTTCAGTACATCTTCAGTTATATGGTAGGTTAGTACAGTGGCGACTAAAGTATTAGACAAAACTTTGATAATTGTAGACGAATATCAGTATAACACATGTCAGGAAGAGTATAATAATTTAACAATGACAATATACAACATCAGAAATACCATTAAACCTAACGAAGAAAATGATTTGTTCATTAAACCAATACGGATGACGAATGACAACAACACTTTAATGATACATTTTTAATCATACCCGTTTGAAGAAGACTGTTCTAAAGCCTGTTAAAGTGAGAAGGAAATGTGTGTGTAGACATGTTTTAATCAGGGCCGAAATTACAAATACCGGTATTTTGGAAAATATTGGAACCTAAACCGTATCTCAACCATTTTTTGGACTTTCTTGAGAACGTTAACCGGATCTGGAACCAATATTTGTTAGGAATGTTCCAATTATATATTTTAAATGCGAAATGACTTGTATTAAATTTTAGTTTTTTGATGGAGCAAGTGTGTGTTCTATTTTACACTAGAAAGGGTCGATAAAGTTGCTTTTCGATAGAAAATAGAATAGAATCTAGTATGCACTTTGGAGACTTCATTATTCCATATATATCATATATTTGTAAATACAACTTTTTAATTCCAGTTTATTATAAATGTGTCCATTATCTAGAAATAATAACTAAAGTTCAATCAAATTAATTATACAATAAATATTAAAAATGATTTGCTACAGACATGAAACTCATAATAATTCATAATACATTTTAAATTATTGTTTATTTCGTATCACTAACGCTTATAATATATTTTTTTTTTTTTTGTAGATAATCTATGTATGTAATTATAATTTTATTAAATTTATATTTATTACTGCTATTATTTAATTGTGTAATGAATATGACAGTTTAAATCTAAGCTACAATTCACAATTCTATAAGTTTATCTACATGGTAAATAAATTAGAGATTACCAAAAAGTATTATAACCTATTTTTGTACATAATTTAATGCAAGTTTAATAACAAACAATTTTAAATACTTAAATTAAAACTAAATAAAAAAAATAAAATAACAATCATATCGTTCTATTATAGAACTTTTAAATTAGCTATAAAAATAAAAAGCTTTTATAGTTTGATGTTTATGTAACTCTCCTATATGAAAAATCTGAATATTTTGAAATTCTGTTAATTCATAAATCTTAACAGGTTTCAATCGCTACTAATTATTAATGTTAAAAACTTATTAATAACGATTAAAATAACATTATTTTTAGATAAGTTTGATCGTACGTATATGTAAAACCACATAAATGATTAACCTAACTATAATTTCAGGTTAATATAGTGACACAATAAATGTATAGGTGGAACTACTAAAATTAATTAGTTGAATCTATATAGTTGGAATAACTATAAAATAATAGATAAAAATGCAACTAGAAAATTATAGTTAACTATAATGAATAGTAGAATTAACCAGTTATTATAGTTAAAATAACAATATTTTGTGATTATCTGCAAAAATAAAACATAAACAATATACAAAAACTAAATGCACGAGGGATCCGGGATCGAATCTAGAAACAGGCACCCCTATTACCTAATTTCCTAACGCTGTAACCAACCTAGCTACCTATCATATTGTATGAAACGACACAAGAGTGATTATAAAACAAATTGATTTTTTTAGAAAAGTAAATATTTTTATTTTATTATTCAATTTTCGATTTGTCTTTGTGCTTAAGATTTAACAAATAACTAAAAATATAAATAGTATAAGGTCAACCATGTTTATCTATCATAGCAATTCAAAGAGTTTTGTCAAACGTTCTTAACAAAAAAGACATTTTAAAATAATTTGCCAATACTAAACGGATGAGGCTTAAGTTGTAAATTGTAATAGTTATGTATAAAAATCCTTTAACTATCATATTATCACTTATATTTTAAGAAAATGTAACTTGTATCTAACATAATATTTAGTAACATGTTAATATTTTAATGTTTAACCTCAATACCACATTATTTATTATTTGTTTTATAATAATATAATAATACTATAATAAAAGAATAAATTATCAATTTATCTTTTTTATCGTGAGTTACGTTATTTCTTCTATCAAACTAGTAATAATGCTTTTCTTGCGAACATTGGACCGTTATCTGTTATTACGAACTGTCAAATTACTCGTAGGTTTTTCGGACTCTGAAACATTGTTGAATAACCGTCTCTCAAAATATCGAGAACTTTAAAATACCAAAGACCTTTATTATTTGTTATAACATGTTTGTATCAAATCAGTATTGATTGTTTAACACTCCATATTGGTAGTTATTTTATAACAATTTCTATTTGGATATAATGAGACTGTAAGTTTCAGATATCGGTATGACTAAAATTCATGAATATCAATATATCATATAAAAATTCTACATATTTCAAAATTAATTAAATAATTATTGTTCACAGCCCAACACGGTACGTAATATTTCATTAATTTGTATATAGATTAGGTATATCACGTGATTATAGATTTTGAGCAAATAATCGTCAGTGATGTTTTTTTTTTGGAATTATTTTTACAATAGCAATATTTTATGTAAATAAAACTTAGGTTCTTCACTATAATATTAAAACCAATATGTTATGGCAATCATAAAAAATTATTTTTGATTTATGCTCTCGTCGGTTTTTTAATAGTAGTTTAAAGGAATCCAAAATGACCAAATGATAATATGAACATTTGTAAAATAAAAAATATGATTATTCTTTAATAAATTATAACAATATATGAAAATCGATTTTGTCAAACCTGCTGTAACGTAAAATATAAATATTTTCATAATTTGTTTGAGAACTATTGGAATTAAATTACTCTTAATCCCTACTAATATACCGATTTGACTCAATTTTCTTGTAGAAGCTAGTCACAAACTTTTAAATAGAAGCATTTTACACTTTTATGAAAATTGATATTAAATACAGAAAACAATATATCTAAATAAATGTAAAAAGCACACATTGTTGGGATAACAGTAAATTCATTTATCTAATTAGAATCTGAACAGAATCAGTTTGAAGTTAAATTAGCTCCCCTTGGAATTACTGAATATTCTGTAATCAGATAAATCATAAATCTTCATAAACCTCGATAATTATTATTAATAAATCTATATATTCAATTAAATTTACTTTTTTTTAGACCAAATACATAAACGTAAATATTATTAGTATTTTTTAAATTTATTGTTAAGAATTTTCGTTTTCATAATTTCTATCAAAAGAAATCTACTTATTTATAAAAATATATATTTTATTTCATTATTTATTATTATTCTTTACATTTTTGAATGAAAACATACATAGTTAATTATACATTATAAAATAGTATTTCGATATATATAAATCGAAAATTGGACGAATAGTATATAAGTTATATCCTGTTATTCCATTTTTCTTTTAAATAAACAATTTATAACATATGTGGTATATAAACGAATAATCTTTACAATATAATTGTGTAAGATACTAAAATATGCAATAAATATGTTTTTAATTATATATCCTTGTATTAAAAAAAGATATACACATCGAATCTGGTTTCACCTACCTATTTCTTAAACAAATATACAAATGCACAAAGTCCTGCTTAAACGTACTTAAATATTTTAAACTCTTAAGTTAAAGTTTGTTGAGTAATGAACCAACATTTTGAGTGCTACTCCATACCATTCCACTCTGCTCATTAAATACAAGTCTGAATTTCGATTTTGATGTATCAAAAAACTCCAAAACATATTTTGCTCCAGAATATAAAATTGAAAATGTGAGTCGTCATTCAAAAATGTAACTTTTTAAAAATAGTATTTCTAAAGATATTGTTTTGATTCAAATGGAAATTGTGTAAAAAAATATTTTTTATTATTTTAATTGATTTTTAAATAATGAGTGTCATTTGATAAAATATTTACTCAGTATATGTATAGTACCATATCATATTTTACAAATAATTAAGTGATTATCCATTGTTCACAGAAATTAGAGGTACGTATTTTTTTATACTATTATGGTATTTTATATGAAATATGACCTATTATTTTTGATTTAGAAAGAAGAATTTTAAAAAATGTGCGTTTCTTATTTCATTTTTTGGAATAGTAAAAATAATTAAAACTCAATATTCTCGAATTTACAATACAGTAGACTGAATCACTCACTTTAATTTATTTAATATACCTATCATATTTAAAAATAATTCATAAAATTATTGTCCACAGAGTCTACAAGTACGTCTTTTTTTATTTTTTTTTATATTTAAATAGTATTTTGCGTTAAATATGACCTATCATTTTGATTCAAAAAGAAGAATTTTAAAAAATGAGTGTTTTTTAAATTTTTGAAAAGTAAAAATGCTTCTATCTCGAAATTCTCGAATCTACAATACAGCAAATCGAATCACTCGGTATACCTAATATATTTAAAAAATGATTAATAATTGATTGTCCGCAGCTGAACAATGTACGTATAATTTGTTTTATTTTGTATATCATTATGGTATTTTTCGACAAAAAATATGGAGTGTCAACAGTGTCAACCGATAGAAGTATCTCTAGTCATTCGTATTAATATATTTATAAAAAAAACTGGTTGAATCCATTTTATTTTTAAAATGTATGAACTTTTTTAGAAATTGAAATTTATTGTCAAAACAAACAAGTTAAAATTGTTGATATGTTAACTCCTACTGAATATCTTGAAATCACAATTTGATTTATAAACAATTTATAAACACTTTGATTTAATGTATATTTTTATAATATTTTATTAATAATAAAAATTATGGCTTATTTTTTGCAGTAAGACAATATGGTAATTATTATATTTTTCATATTTATAATTAATTAGGTTATTTTAAAAATGCATCCATTATTTAGAAATTAATATTCACAATAGTTTATATGTTATATCATATAATTGTAGTTTTCTTTTAAATTAAATTAGATTATTATAGAATATGTGCAATAAAAACGAATTAATCTTTACAATATAAATGTGTAAAATAAATATATTTAAATTTGAATTCTTTGTAATAAAAATATTAATATATGTATCTAATTTGGTTTCTCCTATCTATTTTTCAAACATTTATGTATATAAATGCATACAGTTCTGAGTCTTGTATACATTTTAAGGTTAAATGTTGCTGAGTAGTAGACCAACATTTTGTGGGAGTACTCCGTACCATTCCATACTGCTCACTAAATATGAGTCTGAATTTCTATTTTATTTTTATTTAATTGAATATTATTTAAAACATATATTTTTAAAAATGCTAATTAATTTTTAAATAATCAGTGTTGTTTTGATAAAATAATCACTAGTTATATAGTATATATAACATATCATATTTGAAAATTTATTAAAAAATAATTGTCCATTCTCCACAGTTATTGATGGTACGTTTTTTTCTTGTATATAATTATGGTATTTTACGTGAATTATGATCTACCATTTTTGATCTGGAAAGACGAAATTTAAAGAATGCGCGTTTTTTATTTCATTTTTTGAAATAGTAAAAATTCTTTTATTTAGTCATTCTCGAATTTACAATACATCAGATTTATTAACTTATTATGATTTATGTAATATAACTATCATTTTTAAAAATTAATTCATTCAATTATTACCCTCAGGCCTTAAAGGTATGTTTTTTATTTTTTTTTATACATAATTGTGGTATTTTGCGTGAAATATAACTTACCATTTTTGATTTATTGAGGAAAATTTTAAAAATGTGTGTTTTTATTTTATTTTAGGAATACTAAAAATTCTTCTATCTCAACATTCTCAAATCTATAATACAGCATACCGAATCACTCGCTAAAATGCATCCTGTATCTAATATATCTACCTTTTATATTTAAAAAATAATTAATAAAATGATTGTCCACAGATGTTCCAGGTACATATTTTTTTTTATTTATACATATAAATATAGTATTTTACGTGAAATATGACCTACCATTCTTGATTTAGAAAGGAATATTTTAAAAAGTGTATTTTTATTGCATTTTTTGGAACACTAAAAATTCTTCTATCTCAAAATTCTCAAATCTACAATACAGCATACCGAATCACTCAATATAATGTATCATGTATCTATTATACTTACCTATCATATTTAAAATAATAATTTATAAAATGATTGTCCACAGAGCTACCAGGTACAAATTTTTTTTATATATTTATAATTATGGTATTTAACTTGAAATATGGCCTGCCATTATTGATGTAAAAAGGCGAACTTTAAAAAAATGTTCGTTTTTTATTTAATTTTTTGTAATATTAAAAATTAGTCTTTTTCGTCATTCTCGAATTTACAATACATTAGATGGATTCATTCACTATAATTTATGTTATATACCTATCATTTTTAAAAATGAATTCATAAGATTATTGTCCACAGATATTAAGGGTATGTTTTTTTTTTTTTTTTATACTCAATTGTGCTATTTTATGTGAAATATAACTTACCATCTTTGATTCAGTGAGGAGAATTTTAAAAATGTGTGTTTTTATTGCATTTTTGGAATACTAAAAATTCTTCTATCTCAACATTCTCAAATCTACAATACAGCATACCGAATCATTCACTATAGAATATATCATGTGTCTAATATACCTACCTATCATATTTAAAAAATAATTAATAAAATGATTGTCCACAGATGTTCCAGGTACATATTTTTTTTTGTTTATATATAATTATGGTATTTTACTTGAAATATGACCTAATATTCTTGATTTAGAAAGGAGAATTTTAAAATTGTGCGTTTTTTATTTCATTTTTTGGAATACTAAAAATAATTAAATCTCAACATTCTCGAATCTATAAGACTACAATACAGCAAACTAAATCACTCACTATTATGTATATAATACACCTATTATTTATAAAAAGTAATAAATAAATGATTGTCCACAGAGGATCAACGTATGTATTATTTTTTTATTTTGTGTAAATTACGGTATTTTTGGTGGAATGTTAACCGATATAGAAGTATCTCTAGTCGTTCGTATTAATACATTTATAAAAACAACTGGTTGATACTATTTTATTTTAAAAATAAATAAATAATTTATAATTTGATACTTATAGTCAAAACCAATAAGTTAAAATCGTTGATGTTAACTGACTATTTAGTAATCACAATAATTAATAAAACACATTGATTTATTGTATTTTTTTATATTACATAATCACTAGCAATAATTTTAACCTTTTTTTTCCAGTACCAGCATTTGGTATTTATTATATTTTTATATTTATAACTGAAAAGTTAATTTAAAAAAATGCATCCATTATTTAGAAATTAAAATGTACCAATTTTTTAAAATTCTTAAAACCTATTATTGGCTACTGACTTCTTTGGAAACTTTCTAATTTATTGTAAATTGTTATATACTTTATCATTAACAAATCTATTAATTTTTTTCTTGCAGTATTACATGGAAGTAATTATTACATTTTAATTTCGTATTTGATAAATTTAACAAATAATGATGTTTTATAAAAACAAATATTATTTTCTTGCGATCTAAAATTACTTTTTGGTTCCAAACTACAGTGTTTAAAAACTATAGGTTTTATCTTTATTCTTAATAGTAAAATAAATTAGAAATTACTAAAACATAATTTTATATAGGTATCATACATATTGACCAAACATTTAATACTAATTTTGATGATTCAATATTATAATAGTTGCAACATCAAATACTATTGTTTTTATACACATTCATTAAAGACAACAGTTTTTAACTAATTAAATAAAATAATTAAACACCTAAATGATTCATGACATTATCGAATATTTTATAATAATTATATTTTTTTTTATTATTATTGTAGTGGTTGGGTGTAAGTAATGAGCCATATTTGCTAATGATCAATTAATATTAAGTTTGTAGCTTTGATTTTAAACTGACGGATAAAAACGTATAAAAATCTCTCAGGCAATAGTAAATCCAAATCAATTGTTTTTGTGTTGACCACCCCTGTTATATAGTATCATATTGTATAATATGAGTTATTAATTAGTATGTTTATCGTTTTATTTCTAGGGTTTATCAGTGAGTGCAGTATTTATATATATATATATTTAATTTGTTTTATGGAACTTATTAACATAATTTATGAAATTTGTGTCTCATAAATTGTATAGTTATAGCTATAACCATTCGTTTATAATTTTACTTACTTTATAAAAACCATATGCATAAAACCATCAAATAAAATATCGGATATGATGTTATCTAATATTATCAATCACCCGGGTAGACATATTTTTCATATCGTACTTGAAATTTTCTTTTGTTTACAATAACATATATAATAAAATGTATATTATGTTTATTGTCGACTTTTATTATATCGCTTTTGATGACATGGACCATTATAAAAATAACCAACAATTTTAAAAGGATTATCAATATTTCAAGCATATAGTCCAGTCAATAGGAGGTTTTGCCTTGAAAAAAATACTAAAGTTTTGAAAATTTCGTCTTGGGACCCCGATTGACCACAAAAAATGAGTCACCCCTCCTAGGTCCTCAACCATCCGCCATCTTGGACTATAGGTGATATTTTAGGTCAATTTAATAATTTTAGAGATATTGTAAAAAAACGTTAAAAAGTGAAAAATCTCACCTAAAATCCAAGATGGTGTCGGTTGCGGACCTAGGAGGGATGGCGCATTTTTTTGGTCAATCAGGGCTCAAAGACGAAATTTTTTGTCAAGTTTAAAAACTTAAGTATTTTTGTAAGGCAACGCCTTTTTTGGAGCCGTATTGACTGGACTAATATATTATTCCTTTTGATTAAAATTTGGTTTTTATTACAATTTCAATAAATGTGCGTGTATATTTTTTTATTTTATATTTGATTATACTTTACCCTCAGATACATATTATATCATAATAAAATAATAATTTGTTGATTTTATTTTTTAGAAGAAATAATTCTGAGTATGTTTATTCTTAATTTAATTGTGTATAAAATTTAAAACTATTGCAAATTCTAATAAATATTTTTATATATATTTTAATAACAATTTTTGGTGGATATTAAATTACATTCACAAGATTTTTTTCATTAAGTGTTAAAGTATTTAGAAAATTTTATTATTATTAGGAATCATAAGTAAAATAATTTTATGAAAATTTCAAGTGCTTGTGATTATTAATTTTTGAATTAAACTAAAAAGTAAAATTGATTTTGTCAAATAATGCTACTCCATTAAAATGTTTGTTTTTCTTAAATCTTTTATGTGTTTTTCCGATTATACGATTATTTGGAAAATTATTGGAAAACTTTACATTAAACCCTAATAAAAAAGCTAATTATACAAACTTTTCTACCAAAAGCCATAGTACATAGTTACGTACTTAGGCAAGATTTATTTAGAAGGTTTGGTATTATTTATATTAGATGATATAATTAATTCGTTTTGAAATGTATGAATTACTGAATATGATATTTTTAGTTATATTTCTCACGCTACGCATTTAAAATAATTATAACATTAAATTAGAGATAAATATAATAATGTAGCTAATTTTTACAGACCTTGCAAAGAAATTCATAGAACTCCCTGGTATGTATTATTGTTTATTAATATTAACTATAAATTCTAATAGTTTACCTATCTGTGTAGTATATATTATAATCATTTGACTTGTTACTATTTAATAACTGTGTTTTGTTATAATTTGTATTGTATTAACTAAGTTATAACTAAGTATTATATTTAAATACGAATTATTTAGTTTAGTGTTGGCTTCTGGGTACGCCGTAAAACATTGTCCCCATACAATGGATAAATAATATTATTTGTAAACAAACATGTAAATAATTCGTTGGTAAATGATCAACTAATATAATACTGATTAATTTTGCAGTGGCCTTGGGTGAAAGGAATAAACGAGTGACATCATTCTGTGCTTATTACAATCGAAATAAAAAAGTCCGTTGGTCCTTTTATACTTCGGTTTTCACTGTAATTGATACGAGGTTTTCAGCGTCTACAAGTCATGTTGGGCAATGAATGTTATGGATGTTAATAGAACCATCTTTTAAAAAAAAATAAATAACATTTATTAATAATAAAATAGACAAGGTTATATTTATTTTTAATTTAAGTTATTAATTTTAATTTATATTTTAGTACCTATATTCATATTATTCTGTATAAAAACTAAACATTTTACATGTTTACAATAAAGAAAAGTTTAATCTATCAATAAATTGAATTAATAATTGATGATTTTTGTAAAAATTGCGATAATAAAATATAATTTGTACATCTAGAATTATGTTGTATTTCAATAATTAAATGGAATTGAAGAACAAAACAGACCTAAGGAAATTTATTTGTTATTACACAAAAAACAAAACCTATTTTTGATAGAATACATTTTTTTTTTTTTTTTATTTATTCCCACCTATATTAATAATTAAATTAATTTTTTTAATATGGGTCCGATATGGAAAATAAGCAACTACTGTATTCTCAGTTTTGACATATTTATTGCTATAGGGAATTCTATAAATAATATACTGTTCACTTAATGATCCCTCTTCACGTATTCATTAATTTTTATTTCATATTATACGATATATTATGTACAAGCAATTTGATTTGTTTATATATTTTTCTTGCTCCTTAAAATACGCTTGTACCTTTCTTGTATATTTAAAATATAGTTGGAATTTACCTATTCTCCAATAAACAATTATTAGCCGTAAAACTGGTCATCAAAATGTTTTACGTACCTGCAGTCTTAGCTAAACCGTATACTGGCCAACAGATCTAATACATTGTGTATATGTGCGATGTAAAGTAATATATTATACCTATAGTTCAATCAGTAGCGGATGGGATCTCCGAATAAATACTGATGAAGTATGTAATAAGTGTGTTATAGTGTGTATTTATGCAAATGCGATAAATGCATGGTTTTGTACCGGGTACAAAACAATAATCGATCGTAAAGTTGATCACAAAGAATACATCACACGTATAAAATACCTCAATACCTGCCCACCTACCATTCCTTGTATGCGTGTGAAACAGAAATTACAATGAAAAATTTTACTATTTTACACCTCTGCATTTTGGACATATATTTATATTGAAAATATAAAAACTGATCGACTGAACTAAAGTTTAAAATATAAATTAAATCTTATACCGTTGAAATTCGTTTTAGTCTTTAAAAGTTTATATCAAAATCATATAAATACATATATGTTATATCAATTTTTAACAAAGCAAGTCTTGATATATTATATACCTATTAAGTGAGTAATACTATTGATACAATTAGGTATATCATTTTTACCTCACGCACGTTTTGCCCAGCATAGGCCCTATGTTATAAGGAGGGAAGTAAGTGTGTAATGTGAGCTGTTTATTATTCTGTTGGTCAAGTTAAAAATATATCATATTATTTATATAATAATATGTATAAATAAAAATATAATTAAATTTGTTATTTTACGTCTTGGGCATAGTGAAAAAATGATGACGTATTTTCGCCTTTTGGGTTTATGACTAGAGAGATCAGGAATATAACATACATCTGTGTTATTCACGTAATCTAGGATTTTTATTGACATTTAGTAATTTATTATATTTTTTACCTTATCTATTCATTACCATTTGTTTTAATAAGAATATCATAAACAGTAATTTATATACGATTTTTCGGAAACCGATCGTCTTACGGGTTTCACGACGAGTGTTCAAAATTAAACACCGATAGTTGTTAAAGAAATTTTTGAAAAAATAAAAGTTTTCAATTATTTCCTCCTCAGTAAACGAACTAACCTTAGATCCGAGGATCCGAGGTGACCCAAAACTACAGGTCCTCTTCACCACCATTCGGCATCGTCGAGGCATCGTCGAGGCATCGTATAGGCGAGTACGCCTAAGTCGGTGGCGTGAAAAATCTGAAATTTTCAAAAATGTCACGTGGTGGGTATGTGGGTATAGTTATAAAATTTAAAAAACTTCAAAAAGCTCAAAAGCCTTAACCTTTATTTAACGGGCCAAAAGCCGATCTCTTAAAAATGATAAGAAAAAGAAAAAAGGAACATAACAAATAGTATCTAATACCAACTGAAAAAAATATAAATATGTTAAATAATAGTTTAATATCAATTCATGTGCCAGACTGTCAGCCTGTACTAAAATACATGAATTATATATTTCTTATTTAGAATTAATTTTGGTGCTATACAAATATGTATATAATATAGCGATTTGTACTTTCAATTCACTTAAGTAAACTAATTCATATTATTCAGTGATTCATTTATTGTATATTATTATCATCATAACTGATTTATTTGTAAATTAAACATTTCAGTATGCCGGTACACCGCAATTAGACGACCTTGTCGCCAGCACCGCCCATTCAAAAATTAAAATGTAAATAGCATGAATTTGCACGACTACTCCCAAAATTTGCATGAGTAAATTTACACACGCATGGCAAAAAATGTCGGTTGGTGCTGAGGAGACGTCTTTCCAGCACCACCCACCATAAAAAATAAATTAATAACAATAAACAATTTGGCATTAAAAAGCTATGGACTTAAATAATAAAATATTGTAAAACCTATTTAATTATTAGGTTGAACATTTCATACTTGTTAGATGATTCTTCAGACATATTCATGTTATTCGTACATTGAATTTCGACGTAACAATTTTTTAGACTTCGTGGTGCTGGCGAGACGCGCGAAAAAGTTAAACAAGTTTTACTCTCGAACTAGACACGTGCGAATTTTGAGAGTAATCGTGCAAATTCGTGATAATTTTTTTTCTATGAAAACAAAATTTTTAATTTTTAAATGGGCAGTGATAGTGAGACGGTCGTTGCAATTAGGGGGATACAGGGGTCGTACGCACCACCAAAATAAATTATTTATACATAAAAATGTAAATATATATTTAAATATGTTCAATATTAAATATGGATATAATATTTACATTTTACAATCTATGTGATAAAATGCTAGAATTGTATAAAGTAAATTTAAAATGTAGCAAAGGTAATCGTCAATCGGCCTCATAAGTAGGCGGTATTTCCTTGTTGAAATATATACTAAGATTAATGTAGAGAAAAATGTTGAGATAAAATAAAAATAAAACTGACTTCAGTAGTTATAGTACTTTCATGTGAAATTTAGTTAACCATTTATATTTTTACACTTTTTTGACAATTGTCTGTATTTTTTTTGACTGATATTTAACTTTTTTTTTATCGAATTTTTAATTTTTTTTTTTATTACTGTTTACTTAAAGATTTATATTATTAAAAAGTTAAGTGCGTACTTACATTTAAAATCGGATAATTTAGAAAATATGGCTTTTAATGGTGTTTTAAATGAATTACTGGACCACGACTACGTAACCAAGTTTTTATTTTAATAAATATTCAATTTAAACAAACCATAATAAATGTATAATGAATGTTTTATAGAAAACACGGTTTTCAATGATATAGATGAACTTAAGTTATTCATCCACGATGACTTACAGAGTATTATTGATTTATATAATTCACAGAATAGATTACATTATTATATATATAAAAAAATAAACTATTAAAACTAATAAAAAATATCGTATTATTTATAAGATAATTCTTACTTGATATACTTTAATTGAATTAGAAATATTAATATTTTTCATATTGGAATAATAACAATGATTTCTTTGTCAATATAACATTTTAGTTAAAAAAAAAAAATATTAAAAAATATAAAGTAAACTTTCTTTAGATTTTTTCAACACAATTATCCATTAATGGTAGATGGAGTGATTGGCGGAGTAGTGTTCGCTAACTTAGACGCTATTCAGAAATATAGTGAACTACTCAAATAAATCACCATCGCAGCAGGTAGATAGAACATTGAAAACTGTTCCAAGAAATCCTCCAGATTTGAATAAAGGCTGCCTGATTACTTTTCATATAGTTTTCAGAAATGTAATAAGTTAGGTGATTTACCTTAGTTTTTTTTTTATCCAGTTCCGTACATGTTGTACCCATCTGTTATAGTATTACATCTATCCATCTGCTTCTTGGATATCCTTGTCTCTTGGTTCCTTCTTTTCTTGCAAGAATTTTTTTTTTCATTTTCTAACTATTAATTTTGCGTATACTTAATATAATTTTTTTTTACTTAGACTTTTCCAATTGTATATGTTCTAACAGCAAGAATGACCCAGCCCATTAACGAGTCTTTTTGATAATTGTATAATTCATTTTACCTTTGAACTACAATAAATTAACTATAATAATGGATTATAAACGAAGTTTGTTGAACGGGGGTAAGGTTAATTTTTCCTCATTCAAAGCTCTAGAGATGTTGATTTCATTGCTGTCAAATGAGTAAAAAATAAACTTACAATCTATGATTTTTAAGCAACTGAGTACCTACAACCCATAAAAAAATACATGTTATTTTTATAAATGTATTCATTGAATTCAAATTATCTACATAGTCTGTTATCGGGTATTGCAAAAGAATCATGAATAGTCTGTTCTGTCTATTTCAAACAAGTGTTAAGGCTGCTACAGTTTTACGTATGGTAATATGTACCATCATTGTTTTTATTTAATTTGGATAGATTTAACTTATCTTAAACAATTTTAAATTATCACACATGACTATTTATATTAAAATATATGACTTATAAACAATTTGACAATTTTGAATTACTATACACGACTGTTCATATTATTATTTTAATTTTAAAATATGACTTGTATATTTATATTTTAAAACCTTAATAAATGCATTAAAATGACGAAAAAATATGCAATAAAATATGCACATAATGGATTTTAATTAAATTGTTTATTTATATTGATATTAGTATATTATGTTCAAATATGTTGAAATTGAAGCCTGAGTGAACTTGAATATTGAGGTATTTAACACAAATAATAACACGACTTTATGATCATAATAACAATATAATATTAATATAACATACAACTAGACATAGACACACGTCGTACAACTTACCGTGTCCAAGAGTGACCCAGAGAGTGAGTCTTTACACAAATAGATCCCAGATAGATACATTACAACTACAAGGTGACCAGCCGGATTTTGCATAAAAAGGGACGCCAGTATTCGGCATCATTCATCGTCCGAAAATAGTAAGTTAAACAGTCCGTATTGACAACGAAACTAATGCATCACCATGATGGTATGTAATGGAAATACGAATTATGCACACCAATAAAGAATAGTGAATTGGTTACACAATAGTTATTTTTTCAAAAATTATAAGACTTTTAATATTTATTCTACATAGTTTAGAATAAAATAAATTCTTGTTCAAAATTTTCAACTATTAAAATGCATACAAAAGAATTGAGTATTGTAGAATCGTATGGATATGCGCACAAGTTGATGGCCGAGGTACGATCTCATTCTGAACGGATTATAAAAATGTGAAATATTTCAGTATTATAACTGAGCACTGGATAAACGTTGGTAATATGAAACTAATATAATTGATATTACAATTTACGATAAATCAGTACCTAAATATTACATTGTATAACTAAACCACTAATACGTATCATAAACTACATCATAATAGTTATAATTTTATAATATTAAACCGTGTGTCCATGTATATTTATTTTTAGGTATAAATGGCTCTTTCGTATTTATGTAATTAGTCGTAAGACTCACGATACTAGTATAAATATATCAACCACGGTACTCATTTCAATAATTTTACCTGTAAACATTATTATATCATAATAATACTATATTACTCTAAAATATTTTTTTCAGCCGATTGCAAATGTAATATTTTTTGAGTTATAATTAGTAAATAAATGGAAATTTAAATGATTTTAATATTTAGTATTAAAAGGTTGATATATTATTAAATCTCATGTATTTTTAGATGATGGTTGAGTTTACTCACCATTATTCTAAATAATAAATTTATAAAACTATTAATACTAAAACTAATGTTGATTGGTGATTCTCATTTTCAATTCAATTTGTCGTATTCTTATATTTAAAATTGTTATAACTATAAGAAAAATAGATTAAGATATGTGTGTGTGTGTGTGTGTGTGTGTGTGTGTGTCTATAAACAATTATTAGTAAAAAGTCTTCTAGAATCTTAAACTTTAATTGTAGTTTATGATAATAAATTGAACCTAGCAGCTACTTCTAAACATTTAAAAAATCTAGTATGTATGAAATTAATCGGTGAACAAAAAAAAAAATAATATGGAATATTTAATAGAAATCCAATTTTTGACAAAAATTGATAAAAATAAAAATAAACAACCATAAAGGCACATGGAATATTGAACTAGTTTTTATAATTTTATTTTTTATACATTTTTTGAAATATTTTGAACCTATTAAAAGATATTTTTCATTTAATTTATTTTAATTTTTTTCAATAAATAAAAATAATTTAGACTAAAGTCATAGAAAATATAATACGATTCTTAATATGCTCTAAGCAGCTTTAAGTTATCTCATATCTTTTTTACATTCAAAACATTGTACATATATTTAACACTTTGATAGAATTGCAAATATAGAATTGTAAAAATAAATCACAAAATATTCGAAGAATCGTGGAATGTTAAGCTCTTCGTTTGGATGGTTAAAACGATATTAGTTTATTTAATATTTTTAAACTATAAATTTATCAATTTTTGATGTTATAGTTATACAATATAATAATTTAATATTATTAAATTTAACAGATTTTCTAATAAATATTGCTCAAGTTGAAGGTAAGTCATTATATGTTACGGGGTAGTACTTTAATAAACTTCTTTGATGAATGTTAGACTCGGTTATAAGCATAAAATATTATAATCTAAAAACAAAATAAACTATTTTAGTTTTAAATGTTTGATTACTTCAGTTTTATTGAATGACACCATGGAAGGGAAATAGTGTTAGATAAGTTGTAGTCACTGAGTTTATTTTTAAGTAAGTGATAGCTGAATGATGACTTACATAATTGAGGGATGGTAAGAGAGAATACATTTGTTGGAGATTATAAATGTAGCTACACCATCCGATTCGGTTTGTTCTTGACCAACCACAATATGTATAAGGACGCGGTCAAATAAATTGCGCCTAGAACATCGGGTGTTACTTATATGGGGTTACACTAATGCGCAGTCGATATTCATATAATCAGGGCTCGGGACTTATAGCATTTGCTTAACATAAAATCTAGCACAGTGCTATGGAGACTTATATCTTGTTACAATAATCTTAAATATAAATTTTGAAAATGTTTTTTTTTGCTTATTTCAATTGTTTTTAAACAAACTGCTTTTTTTCAAGTTTTCCTGAATATTTTTGCTTTTTCTCATACGGATATAATATATTGTTGTATTTTAATGGAACGAATTGATTGCTAATAAAATATATATATTGTGTCTAAAATATTATTGTCTATAATATTATTGTCTATTACCGTTAATTTTAGAACTTAAGGGAGAGATAGTGCTTATCATTTGGTAAATTAAAAATTTACAAATTTCAATGACAAGATGCAACGGCTATACAACTTAATAACTTTTGTAACATTTAGACTTTGGTATCAAACTATCTACTAATAATAAATTTAAAAAAAAGATAAATTATATCTATATTATATTAATATTATTTATATAATAAAAAATTAAATATGATTGTTTTATAATAATATTGTGTAACCATTATTTTTTACGCGATTGACATATTCATTTTTCATATACCATTTTTGTACCGGCGAAATAGATATATTAGTCTAAATTGTTTATTAATTTTAGATACTTACTAAAACCGCGAAATATTTTGACTAACATTTTTACTTTCTTGTTGTTAATCAAGTAAGTATGGTGATTGAAATGAAAAAGACAGAATTTTTATACTTCAAGAATTCGTATTAAATGGGAAAATAATAAAAATATAACTAATTTATAATGAGTAGGTGGATCATTAGGCTAGGTTTAACACAAAATATTAATGACAACCACCCGATATCACGCCCAAGCGGTATAACGATTTGAATCCACAAAAACGTCCGTGTGAAAAGTCCCAAAATTTCTATTTTTTAACTTTTCTCCAAAACTTTTATAGCTAAAAAAATTGGTTGATAGTTCATTAAAAAAGGATTATCAAGTAAATACAAAATGTCGAATTAAAAATTTTTAAAAGAATTATTTAATTTTTCATAATTAAATAAATAGTTATTTTTTGATAGAATTACATTTAACGTGATAGATTACTGAAACCGGAGAACGGATTTTATTATTTGGGGTCTTATATTCACATTGACTAGGATAAGTGCTGTGAAGATTTTTTGAACCTAATCTTCAATCGTTAACCTACTACAAAGCTATAAAGCTGAAAAATATAAAAACACGCCTAATAAAATGTGTTTTAATTTGTTTTAAAGTATCGGTGCTGGAGATTGGAGGTAATTATTTGAAAACAAAAAAAAAACCAAATTTCAATATTATCTATAGCGGATGTATACATTTCATTAGTTAAACTATTGATATTAGATCAAAATATTTAAATGTGACACAATTAATTCGATTAATCTAATCATTATACACGTTAATAAAACTACTGCTACTTAGTGAATTTATATTATATTAACTAAATAAAACTCACACACGAAAGGTATGGCAACACAATTATTTCGGTAAATAGAAACACAAACATGCTCAGCCCAATGTATAAAACTATTTAGCTTATTGTTTGTACTATTTGAATAAAGTTATATAACTAAAATCACACGTATCAACGGAGAAAATTCGAATTGCGAAGTCCATCAAAAGGAAATGAGTTGACTAGAAAACCAAATATTATAGGACAGGGGCGGATCCAGACCAAGATAACAGTGGCGGAGATTTTTAAAGGGCATACATTAATTTTGATTAAGTATTTATTTAGGTACATACATATGTTACTTTCCACAGTCTCGTACAGAACAAAAAAATAAATATTTTTATAGTCATAGTAATAAAAAAATATGTCACTATCATTTTGTTGCCCTTGAAGTATAATTACGTCAAAAATTAAAATCAGGGACTTCAAATTATTTTTTTTTCACTCCGATCGCCACCTACTGGATCCGCCACTGTATGGAGATGAGTATCACGACTTTCACTCTTACTGAGATCATAATATTACATGAGGGAGTGTGTCACAAAGAGCTTGTCGAATGGTTTGAAAATAGGATTCATCAGGAGAAAATAGTTAACAATATTGAAAACAATTATATTTGGTAATTTATAACTTTGCTTAAATAGTATTCAATTGAATAAATGTATATAAATATTAATAGACAAACAAGAATTGTTGTCGGAAGATACATAGTTCTCTAGAGTTGGATCTTCACACCAATGTCACCACCACAAAAAACATTTCTCGAAATAAATATTTTATGTTTATATATTTAATGACATATATTATTTATGTTTTATATGATAATAATTAAATATATAAAATATATAAAAATAACCTGTTTCTACGTGTTATTATTTTAATAGATTATTTATCTTTATTTTTAGTATACAGAGTACGTATTTTCAGTGGTTTTTTTTTTTTTTTTTAATAAAATAATTAAGTAGATTATCCAATTTTTAGTTAAGTATATAATTTGACTAAAATACGATGATATTGTAAACATTTTTTACATTAGTTCTCTAAAAATAGAGCAACTATACATTTCTGAAAACTCTTAAATATAATACAAAGACAACAATTTTTAACTATTGATTTTAATATTTAAATGTTGAACAATTAATTCGATTATTCTAATCATTGCACATGTAAGAAGTACTTGCAACTTAGTGAATTTATATTATATTAACTAATAAAACCTATACATGAAAGGTATGGTAACACAATTATTTGGGCAATAAACCACAAACATGGTCATGTCAATGTAATAAATTATTATGCTCATTGTTTGTACTATTTGAATAAAATTATATAACTAAATAACACGCATCAAACTATCAACGAAGAAAAGTCGAACTGGGAAGTCCACCAAAAGGAAACGAGTTGACTAGAAAACCAAATGTTATATTGAGATGACTACCCACGACTTCCACTCTTACTGAGATCATAATATTATATGAGGGAGTGTGTCATAAAGAGCTTGTCGGATGGTTTATTAATTGGATTGGCCAGGAGAAAGAAATTAAAAAATATTGGAACAATTATATTTTGTAATTTATAATTTTGTATTAAATAAATGTAGTAGAAGACTGACTAAAATGTATACAAATATTAATGGACAAACACTAAGTGTTGAGGGGGGTGCATATTTCTAGAGTTGAACAGTAACACCAATGTAATCACAAAAAATCATAAATTATGATAAATAAAATCAAATCAATTTTATGAAATATTACATAAATATAAAAACAATATGGTTCTACTTGTTAATTATTGTAAATAATTATTTATCTATATTTTTTAGAAAATATAAGTACGTATTTTCTGAAGCTTTTTTTAAGTTAAAAAATTAAGTAGATTATCCACTTTAAGGTTAGGGATAGAAATAGTCTAAATAAAAAAAAATATTGTAAACATTTAAAGATTAATGATAACCGCACGGAACTGTGCCATTCTCACAGGTATTAAGTTTATTGAAGTGTTATTGAACAGCAAAGTCAAATCGTCTGCAATTTTATCTTTAATGTGTTTAAGTAACTCAGTATTTAACACGATTCACTTCTTCTTTTTACGCCTCACGTGCCACTATTGATTACTATTAGTACTTGACAAAAGATACATTAAGGCGATTAAACGTCAATGTGGATCCTAACTGTACATTCTGTTGATATATAATTGTAATGTTCTTTTTATTTAATTCCTATTTTTTTTTTATTAAACTTATTATTTTAAAATATCGTTTGCAATTGTATATTTATCTAAAACATTTGTGAAAATACAAGTTATTTTATAATCATTAGAATTACATAACAAATTTCTGTTTATACCCAAAGTTTTAAAATTGATATTACGATTTATATAAGTTTTTCAAGATATACGAAATAAATATATACTGCATACAGCTAATTAATTTTAACCTTTGAATTTCAAATTTTTTCAATAACTTATTATTTTCACACAAATATTTTTTTTATTATAATTTTATAATTAATTTTCATATTAAAATTTTTGTTGTATGATAAAATATAAATAAAATAAATAAAATTGACAGACATTTTAAACTATTTTTTAGATATTTACGTATATTTATACTAATTATTCAATTATTTAAAATTTTTTTTTTTTATAAATGTCAATAAAATATTATTCAATGGATCAAAACTCTGACAAATATATTACAATACTCTATATTAGTATGCCTTCTTATATCTGTAAAATCTTATTAAAAATACTTAATTGTGTTCGGATCAACATAATCAATTAAAATTGTTAGAGTTCGGTTCGAAACGATATTTTGTTATTTCGACCCACCTTTAGTAATCAAATACATTTATAACCTATAATATAAATACTTAATTATTTTAACAGCTGTTAACCTTATAATAATACAAGACTATTATATTTTATAGAGCAATTTCCGAGTAAGTATTTGTTAATCATTTATAATCAAATATTAAAGAACTATTTATTGAATATTAAGTTGTTTTAAAACCCACTCAATATTATAATTGTATTGAATTTCTATGTCTGTAAGTCACAGTTTGTGATTTTGTTGATTATTTATTATAGATTTTCCATATATACTGTAATTTAACGTAATTTAAATAATGATTTCTATAGTTGAGTAGATATGAAACATATATAATTATGGAAGATTGTGATAGTTAAATAACTGATTACTATTGTAAAATTATGAGCTAGATCACAAAACAAAATGACAGAACATCGACTTACTTTAAAAACAAAATAAAATCATATTAAAAAAATGACAAGTGTACTAAAGCTGTTCTGTTAATTGGAAACCTTTTTGTTTTTATAGATAGATTACTAAGTAAATATCTATTTGAATATTTTATATTTAGATTATTTATGTTAAAATAAAATTAAGGTAATCGAATATTGCTGATGTGACGTCGTATGCCAGTGTACAGTTAACATAAGTTAAATTAAAATTACAAATTAACTTATTATTATCATTTGATTATATTAATCATTTCTCACCTATGATAGGGGCCACATATTCGCCTCTCTTTATAACATATTTTAATGCATGAAAATTAATTTCATTGACAACAAAAAATGATTAAATTAAAATTGTATATAATACTAATAAATATCTTCACCCCCACCCCACCAAAACAATTATCATATTGAAAGCGGTCACGGTACGCCCCTCTGTCAATCTGTATCCCACTGGTTGTGTTTTGTTTATTTATGGTTATTATTAGCATCTATATAATATATATATTGATAATATAATGAACGAGCCACTGTGTTTCTAACATGTTCCCGTTAGAGTTTAAGTATGTGGCATACCGTCCATATAGTTGTGCCGCCATCCAGCTTGTTTGTGTCGTTCGTTGATTGGCTTTGGTGAATTTATGTCAAACTCACTCTCATATTGTACTATCACCATTTTTTAACATTGTAAAAATCATTACCACCAACAGTCAACATCGTAAATGTAATCAATGACTTTCCGGATAAAGATTATCCTTTAGTATGTCATTTTCGTGGTTATAAATTATGATTACCAACGTCTTAGATTTGAAAATATTAGGCCAAGGCTATGATTCCATATCGCAATAACTGTCAATGATTGGCTTATGATAGCTAGTGAAACACTAAAACATTTGATATACATAATATAGATATATATATTTTTTTTTATTTCTCTATTTCTTTATTCTATATTTTTTAGTTTAATTATAGTAAAATATAATATAATAAATTGTACTGTTCTTATTTTATTAACAAAATAAAATATAAATGCAGGATCAGAAAATGTACCACGTATGTTCATTAAATTATAATAATATTCTTTATATTTTATAATACTTATCCTAGTTATTTATAATAAATATGAAAAATAATTACTCATACCTATAATATGTTTTAATTTTATTTAGGTGTTGATACATTTAATAGGATATATGGTACGTAATTGTTTCTTCTTAATTGTATTGAATGTTAAACAATTTTTTTCTTTTTTAATATGATACGTTTCTCGTACCATATTTTATCAATTTCTGTGATCACTATTATATAGTTTTTAATCATTATTTTATAACAATTAACTTTATTTTCTAGCGGCATTACGTATGTACATTTTTTATTTGTTTAATTTTATTAAAATATATTAATCTACTGGTATTCTGTTCGATATTTAAAGTTTGATTTGTGTCATTAATTAGTTCGTCCATTAGTTCAATGTTAAATTATAATATATAAATAGACATTGTAGTTCAAAAATATTAGAGAGCATTAAATTACACAAATAGGTTAAAATACTGTTTTATTTAAAATGTCCCAAATGCGGTTATTTAAATTTTTTATTGAGATATAGATAAAAAATAAAAATAGATACTCATGGAAAACTTAATTAATATTATCATTTAACAATACGTAAACACCACAATTAATGTCTTCACGTTTAACAATATTGCAAATCACATATTAATAATATTATATAATTATTATAATTGTATTAATACTATGATATTATATACACGATTTTTATAGAAAGAATTGGTAAATATTTTTCATGTTAATTTATTTGATGTTATTATATTTTTATATTTTTTATTGTGTTATACCGCAACGTTGTTTATTTAGTTAGGACGTATTTAAACAAGTATTTCGCAAAAAAAAATTTTAATTTAATAATAGTCGTTTTCACAAAACGTGGTCATCGGAGGTATCACGGCTGCAGGTAACACTATTTTTGAAATACAGTGTTTCTCAAATGTCAATATATTGCCCTTTAGCTCTACAAAACCACAAGTGGTCGAACAACAATATTATCATTGTATTATGCAGTCGTATACCTATAATTATACACAGTGGCGTCGAACAAGGTGACAACGTAACCTTTTTTAAGGGGTGAGTCATGGATAGTTAAGTGGTGCCAGACTAATGTTTGAGTGTTTGTCCTATGCAATACATACATAGTATTGGTAGTATATCGACAATGAATAGCTAATAAATTAATTAATAGTAAAAATTAAATATCTTGTAGACATAACAACGTTAGTACCTATTCTAATAATAATGGAATAATTCTATTTAAATAATGAGCAATGACCATGCAAGACGGTCGTGGTGTTGTACGTATAATGTGTTTGTGCATTCACGGTCAGGACTCTTGTAGTTGTATTACAGAATAGATTAAATTTAATCTATTCTGTGGTTGTATAGTTAATATTATCGATAACATCCAACTATCAGCTGTGGAAAGCAAACAACGATAATTGGAAAGAATGTTTATAAATAGCCTAGTGGAAAATCGTATCTATGTATTACGATTATCAGGTTAAACCGTATATTATGGATAAAACTAGTAACAATGCAACATTGGACATAACAGTTTTTACTGCCTGTGATGTAATATTCTCGACTTGTTTTATACGTATCGTTTATCATTGTTATTTTGTTAACATCTAATGATATTGATTTTTAGTTTTAAGATTTGGCAATGATCCAGCAGCTTTCATTCAATTAAATGATCTTACACCTGAACTTAAAGATTTATTTTTTAAAAATGGATCTTCTCAACCGTCATCTCAAATGATTTTTCCAATAAATGTTTTCCTAAAAACAGTTCAGGAAAATCATATCATGAAAACTGGTATTGATAGTTGGGTTTAATGTTTATATTTCGTATTTGTGCACATTATATTATTTAAATTGCTTTGACGATTTGGCTATTATATTTTTAAATGTCTTCACAGGCTGAATAATATATTTTACCGACGCAGAATACTATTTTTAATGTGTATAAATATTTCAAAAAATTATCGATCTATTCGTATATTCCAGAAATAGCCACGTTTTTTAAACAGACACAAGTAAAAATTTCTTCAATTGTTCTCGTCTTCGTGAAAAACTTATAAAAATAGCAAAATTTGTAAACGAAATAGACGGTTTTATTGCAGTAATTGTGAAAAGAATCGTTCAAGATAGTCATGATAAACGTGAATACCTTACCGAATATATATCTGAGTATCGAAAAAGAACCAAGTACAAATGTACAATGGTTCTGGTACTTCCATGTGGCGTTTTTTGAAAAGCCTCAAATTCAAGAATAAATAATATAATGACGGGCGTCGAATCCTATAATGGAGCAGAATAACATGGTTGCTATCTGATTAAAATTGTAGGATACTATAGTATAATTATCTCCAAGACATCCGGAGATTCCGTAGATGATGATTAATAAAATTAGTATATGTTAGTTCAATTTTTTATTATAATTGTTTATTTATATTTTTTTTAATTGTGATACTAAATTAGCAGAATTTTTCATAATTTGTGTTAGATATAATACATTTAAATTATGATAAAAATTAATTATACACACAAATGAGTAATTAATTTAAATTTGCTGCGGGTTGTTTGAAACGCGTTTTGGAGCCCCTATGTCATAATATCTACCAAGCACGCACCATCGATTGCCACTCTTTGTGAAAACGACTTGTTTTTGTTATTGACTAATTTGTCCACTTTGACAACAAAAGAAGAAATTCTCAGCAGATATCAGCCCAAGCAGGGCTATTTATATTAATTCAGAGTCCATATAATGTTTATACATTAAAAATTAACTTAAATTATATTGTCCACAGATCGAGAAAGTACGTATTATTCCTTTATTTACTTTTTATATAATAATGGTATTTTAAGTGATTCAAAGCCTGACCCTCTTTGACCCACGTAATTAACACACCGGTACATATAACTATAACTTTAGATTGTGGGTGGAGAATTTTGAAGAATTTATTTTATTATTATTAGATTTCTTTAGATCCGTAAAAGTGTTTCTATCTGCAACATTAAGGTTTAATCTAACTGGCAAAATTTAGGATAAAAGTCAAACTATACAACAGCGAATAAGAGGGAATATTTGCGTGACACCATTTCTGGACAATGTTGATTTTTAATAATATATGCAAACCATAAATCTGCTGTTAACCTGAAAATGGATGACTCGTTTGCGTATAATGTAACATAACATCTATAATGTTTATATTGTCACAGACTACAGTAACAATTGTCAAGTATTCAGTAGCAATATAATATTATGATCGTTTTGTTAGGTTATATCGTTTTGAATTTTCGTAACTCCTTAATTTTAGACTTCAGTACATCTTCAGTTATATGGTAGGTTAGTACAGTGGCGACTAAAGTGTTTGACAAAACTTTGATAATTGTAGACGAATGTCAGTATGACACATGTCAGGAAGAGTATAATAATTTAACAATGACAAGATACAACATCAGAAATACCATTAAACCTAACGAAGAAAATGATTTGTTCATTAAACCAATACGGATGACGAATGACAACAACACTTTAATGATACATTTTTAATCATACCCGTTTGAAGAAGACTGTTGTAAAGCCTGTTAAAGTGAGAAGGAAATGTGTGTGTAGACATGTTTTAATCAGGGCCGAAATTACAAATACCGGTATTTTGGAAAATATTGGAACCGAAACCGTATCTCAACCATTTTTTGGACTTTCTTGAGAACCTTAACCGGAACTGGAACCAATATTTGTTAGGAATGTTCCAATTATATATTTTACTATTTTGTATATTTTAAATGCGAAATGACTTGTATTAAATTTTAGTTTTTTGATGGAGCGAGTGTGTGTTCTATTTTACACTAGAAAGGGTCGATCAAGTTGCTTTTCGATAGAAAATAGAATAGAATCTAGTATGCACTTTGGAGACTTCATTATTCCATATATATCATATATTTGTAAATACAACTTTTTAATTCCAGTTTATTATAAATGTGTCCATTATCTAGAAATAATAACTAAAGTTCAATCAAATTAATTATACAATAAATATTAAAAATGATTTGCTACAGACATGAAACTCATAATAATTCATAATACATTTTAAATTATTGTTTATTTCGTATCATTACTTTATCACTAAAGCTTATAATAATTTTTTTTTCTTGTAGATAATCTAAGTATGTAATTATAATTTTATTAAATTTATATTTATTACTGCTATTATTTAATTGTGTAATGAATATGACAGTTTGAATCTAAGCTACAATTCATAATTCTATAAGTTTATCTACATGGTAAATAAATTAGAGATTACAAAAAGTATTATAACCTATTTTTGTACATAATTTATGCAAGTTTAATAACACAAAATTTTAAATACTTAAATTAAAACTAAATAAAAAAAATAAAATAACAATCATATCGTTCTATTATAGAACTTTTAAATTTTATTTTATTTTTTTACTTTATAAAAAGCTTTTATATTTTGATGTTTATGTAACTCTCCTATATGAAAAATCTGAATATTTTGAAATTCTGTTAATTCATAAATCTTAACAGGTTTCAATCGCTACTAATTATTAATGTTAAAAACTTATTAATAACGATTAAAATAACATTATTTTTAGATAAGTTTGATCGTACGTATATGTAAAACCACATAAATGATTAACCTAACTATAATTTCAGGTTTATATAGTGACACAATAAATGTATAGGTGGAACTACTAAAATTAATTAGTTGAATATATATAGTTGGAATAACTATAAAATAATAGATAAAAATGCAACTAGAAAATTATAGTTAACTATAATGAATAGTAGCATTAACCAGTTATTATAGTTAAAATAACAATATTTTGTGATTATCTGCAAAAATAAAACATAAACAATATACAAAAACTAAATGCACGAGGGATCCGGGATCGAATCTAGAAACAGGCACCCCTATTACCTAATGTCCTAACGCTGTAACCAACCTACCTACCTATCATATTGTATGAAACGACACAAGAGTGATTATAAAACAAATTGATTTTTTTAGAAAAGTAAATATTTTTATTTTATTATTCAATTTTCGATTTGTCTTTGTGCTTAAGATTTAACAAATAACTAAAAACATAAATAGTATAAGGTCAACCATGTTTATCTATCATAGCAATTCAAAGAGATTTGTCAAACGTTCTTAAAAAAAAAAGACATTTCAAATAAATTTGCCAATACTAAACGGATGAGGCTTAAGCTGTAAATTGTAATAGTTATGTATAAAAATCCTTTAACTATCATATTATCACTTATATTTTAAGAAAATGTAACTTGTATCTAACAGAATATTTAGTAACATGTTAATATTTTAATGTTTAACCTCAATACCACATTATTTATTATTTGTTTTATAAGAATATAATAATACTATAATAAAAGAATAAATTATCAATTTATCTTTTTTTATCGTGAGTTACGTTATTTCTTCTATCAAACTAGTAATAATGCTTTTCTTGCGAACATTGGACCGTTATCTGTTATTACGAACTGTCAAATTACTCGTAGGTTTTTCGGACTCTAAAACCTTGTTGAGTCTCTCAAATATCGAGTACTTTAAAATACCAAAGACCTTTATTATTTGTTATAACATGTTTGTATCAAATCAGTATTGATTGTTTAACACTCCATATTGGTAGTTATTTTATAACAATTTCTATTTGGATATAATGAGACTGTAAGTTTCAGATATCGGTATGACTAAAATTCATGAATATCAATATATCATATAAAAATTCTACATATTTCAAAATTAATTAAATAATTATTGTTCACAGCCCAACACGGTACGTAATATTTCATTAATTTGTATATAGATTAGGTATATCACGTGATTATAGATTTTGAGCAAATAATTGTCAGTGATGTTTTTTTTTTTCGGAATTATTTTTACAATGGCAATATTTTATGTAAATAAAACTTAGGTTCTTCACTATAATATTAAAACCAATATGTTATGGCAATCATAAAAAATTATTTTTGATTTATGCTCTCGTCGGTTTTTTAATAGTAGTTTAAAGGAATCCAAAATGACCAAATGATAATATGAACATTTGTAAAATAAAAAATATGATTATTCTTTAATAAATTATAACAATATATGAAAATCGATTTTGTCAAACCTGCTGTAACGTAAAATATAAATATTTTCATAATTTGTTTGAGAACTATTGGAATTAAATTACTCTTAATCCCTACTAATATACCGATTTGACTCAATTTTCTTGTAGAAGCTAGTCACAAACTTTAAATAGAAGCATTTTACACTTTTATGAAAATTGATATTAAACCCAGAAAATAATATATCTAAATAAATGTAAAAAGCACACATTGTTGGGATAACAGTAAATTCATTTATCTAATTAGAATCTGAACAGAATCAGTTTGAAGTTAAATTAGCTCCCCTTGGAATTACTGAATAGTCTGTAATCAAATAAATCATAAATCTTCATAAACCTCGATAATTATTATTAATAAATCTATATATTCAATTAAATTTACTTTTTTTTAGATCAAATACATAAACGTAAATATTATTAGTATTTTTTAAATTTATTGTTAAGAAATTTCGTTTTCATAATTTCTATCAAAAGAAATCTACTTATTTATAAAAATATATATTTTATTTCATTGTTTATTATTATTCTTTACATTTTTGAATGAAAACATACATAGTTAATTTTACATTATAAAATAGTATTTCGATATATATAAATCAAAAATTGGACGAATAGTATATAAGTTATATCCTGTTATTCCATTTTTCTTTTAAATAAACAATTTATAACATATGTGGTGTATAAACGAATAATCTTTACAATATAATTGTGTAAGATACTAAAATATGCAATAAATATGTTTTTAATTATATATCCTTGTATTAAAAAAAGATATACACATCGAATCTGGTTTCACCTACCTATTTCTTAAACAAATATACAAATGCACAAAGTCCTGCTTAAACGTACTTAAATATTTTAAACTCTTAAGTTAAAGTTTGTTGAGTAATGAACCAACATTTTGAGTGCTACTCCATACCATTCCACTCTGCTCATTAAATACAAGTCTGAATTTCGATTTTGATGTATCAAAAAACTTCAAAACATATTTTGCTCCAGAATATAAAATTGAAAATGTGAGTCGTCGTTCAAAAATGTAACTTTTTAAAAATAGTATTTCTAAAGATATTGTTTTGATTCAAATGGAAATTGTGTAAAAAAATATTTTTTATTATTTTAATTGATTTTTAAATAATAAGTGTTATTTGATAAAATATTTACTCAGTATATGTATAGTACCATATCATATTTTACAAATAATAAGTGATTATCCATTGTTCACAGAAATTAGAGGTACGTATTATTTTATACTATTATGGTATTTTATATGAAATATGACCTATTATTTTTGATTTAGAATTTTAAAAAATGTGCTCTTCTTACTTCATTTTTTGGAATAGTAAAAATAATTAAAACTCAATATTCTCGAATTTACAATACAGTAGACTGAATCACTCACTTTAATTTATTTAATATACCTATCATATTTAAAAAATAATTCATAAAATTATTGTCCACAGAGTCTACAAGTACGTCTTTTTTTAATTTTTTTTTATATTTAAATAGTATTTTGCGTTAAATATGACCTATCAATTTTGATTCAAAAAGAAGAATTTTAAAAAATGAGTGTTTTTTAAATTTTTGAAAAGTAAAAATGCTTCTATCTCGAAATTCTCGAATCTACAATACAGCAAATCGAATCACTCGGTATACCTAATATATTTAAAAAATGATTAATAATTGATTGTCCGCAGCTGAACAATGTACGTATAATTTGTTTTATTTTGTATATCATTATGGTATTTTTCGACAAAAAATATGGAGTGTCAACAGTGTCAACCGATAGAAGTATCTCTAGTCATTCGTATTAATATATTTATAAAAAAAACTGGTTGAATCCATTTTATTTTTAAAATGTATGAATTTTTTAGAAATTGAAATTTATTGTCAAAACAAACAAGTTAAAATTGTTGATATGTTAACTCCTACTGAATATTTTGAAATCACACTTTGATTTATAAACAATTTATAAACACTTTGATTTAATGTATATTTTTATAATATTTTATTAATAATAAAAATTATGGCTTATTTTTTGCAGTAAGACAATATGGTAATTATTATATTTTTCATATTAATAATTAATTAGGTTATTTTAAAAATGCATCCATTATTTAGAAATTAATATTCACAATAGTTTATATGTTATATCATATAATTGTAGTTTTCTTTTAAATTAAATTAGATTATTATAGAATATGTGCAATAAAAACGAATTAATCTTTACAATACAAATGTGTAAAATAAATATATTTAAATTTGAATTCTTTGTAATAAAAATATTAATATATGTATCTAATTTGGTTTCTCCTATCTATTTTTCAAACATTTATGTATATAAATGCATACAGTTCTGAGTCTTATATACATTTTAAGGTTAAATTTTGCTGAGTGATAGACCAACATTTTGTGGGAGTACTCCGTACCATTCCATTCTGCTCGCTAAATATTAGTCTGAATTTCTATTTTGTTTTTATTTAACTGAAAATTATTTAAAACATATATTTTTAAAAATGCTAATTAATTTTTAAATAATCAGTGTTGTTTTGATAAAATAATCACTAGTTATATAGTATATATAACATATCATATTTGAAAAATTATTAAAAAATAATTGTTCATTCTTCACAGTTTTTGATGGTACGTTTTTTTCTTGTATATAATTATGGTATTTTATGTAAATTATGATCTACCATTTTTGATCTGGAAAGGCAAAATTTAAAAAATGAGTGTTTTTTATTTTATTTTTTGAAATAGTAAAAAATCTGCTATTTCTTCATTTTCGAATTTATAATACATCAGATTTATTAACTTATTATAATTTGTGTAATATAACTATCATTTTTAAAAATTAATTCATTCAATAATTACCCACAGGCGTTAAAGGTATATTTTTTTTTTTATATACATTATTGTGGTATTTTGTGTGAAATATAACTTACCATTTTTGATTTATTGAGGAAAATTTTAAAAATGTGTGTTTTTAAAAAATAATTAATAAAATGATTGTCCACAGATGTTCCAGGTACATATTTTTTTTTATTTATACATATAATTATAGTATTTTGCGTGAAATATGACCTACCATTCTTGATTTAGAAAGGAATATTTTAAAAAGTGTATTTTTATTGCATTTTTTGGAATACTAAAAATTCTTCTATCTTAACATTCTCAAATCTACGATACACCATACCGAATCACTCAATATAATGTATCATGTATCTATTATACTTACCTATCATATTTAAAATAATAATTTATAAAATGATTGTCCACAGAGATTCCAGGTACAAATTTTTTTTATATATTTATAATTATGGTATTTAACTTGAAATATGGCCTGCCATTTTTGATGTAAAAAGACGAACTTTAAAAAAATGTTCGTTTTTTATTTTATTTTTCGAAATAGTAAAAATTCTTCTATTTCTTCATTCTCGTTTTTACAATACATTAGATTGATTCATTCACTATAGTTTATGTTATTTACCTATCAATTTTAAAAATGAATTAACAAAATTAATGTCCACAGATATAAAGGGTATGTTTTTTTATATATTTACAAAATTAATGTATTTTGCGTGAAATATGACCTATCATCTTTGATTCAGTGAGGAGAATTTTAAAAATGTGTGTTTTTATTGCATTTTTGGAATACTAAAAATTCTTCTATCTCAACATTCTCAAATCTACAATACAGCATACCGAATCATTCACTATAGAATATATCATGTGTCTAATATACCAACCTATCATATTTAAAAAATAATTAATAAAATGATTGTCCACAGATATTCCAGGTACATATTTTTTTTTGTTTATTTATAATTATGGTATTTTACTTGAAATATGACCTAATATTCTTGATTTAGAAAGGAGAATTTTAAAATTGTGCGTTTTTTATTTCATTTTTTGGAATACTAAAAATAATTAAATGTCAACATTCTCGAATCTATAAGACTACAATACAGCAAACTAAATCACTCACTATTATGTATATAATACACCTATTATTTATAAAAAGTAATAAATAAATGATTGTCCACAGAGGATCAACGTATGTATTATTTTTTTTATTTTGTGTAAATTACGGTATTTTTGGTGGAATGTTAACCGATATAGAAGTATCTCTAGTCGTTCGTATTAATACATTTATAAAAACAACTGGTTGATACTATTTTATTTTAAAAATAAATAAATAATTTAGAATTTGATACTTATAGTCAAAACCAATAAGTCAAAATCGTTGATGTTAACTGACTATTTAGTAATCACAATAATTAATAAAACACATTGATTTATTGTATTTTTTTATATCACTTAATCACTAGCAATAATAATAACCTTTTTTTCCAGTTCCAGCATTTGGTATTTATTATATTTTTATATTTATAACTGAAAAGTTAATTTAAAAAAAATGTATCCATTATACAGAAATTAAAATGTACAGTCGAAACCAATTTTTTAAAATTCTTAAAATCACCTCATACTGGCTACTGCAGACTTAACATCCTAGTATATTGTAAATTGTTATAATACTTTATCATTAACAATCATAATAATTCTTTTTCTTGCAGTATACCAAGGAAGTAATTATTACATTTTTTAAATTCATATTTGATAAGTTTAACAAATAATGATATTTTATAAATACAGCTATTATTTTATTGCGATCTAAAATTACTTTTTGTTCCAAACTACAGTGTTTAAAAACAATAAATTTTATTTTTATTCTTAATAGTAAACTAAATTAAAAATTACTAAAAAGAATTTCATATATCATATACATTGACTAAAAATGTAAAACCTACTCATTTGATGGTTCAATTTTATAATAGTTGTAACATCAAATACTATTGTTTCTATACACATTCATTAAAGACAAACAGTTTCTAACTAATTGAATAAATTAATTAAATACCTAAATGATTCATGACATTATCGAATTATTTAATAATAATAACAAAATTTTTTTTGTTATAATTGAAGTGATTGGGTGTAAGTAATGAGCCATATTTGCTAATGAACAATTAATATTAAGTATACAGCTTTGGTTTTAAACTGACGGATGTGACAACGTATAAAAATCTCTCAGGCAATAGTAAATCTAAATCAATTGTTTTTATCTCTATAAAATTATTCAAAAAGCTCAGTGAATAAGCGATGATAGGTATTCTATATATATGTTTGATACAAATGGCTTGCAGTTCAAAGTTATTCTTTACCCTTTTAAGATTTAGATGGTACTTAATGATTTTTATTACTATGAATTACATACGACAATAATTAGAAATGGTAATATTCAACCGACTTACTCATTTCTTTATACTATGCAAGTATTTGATAATTTTTTTTTCTCTCTTCTATTTAAGTTTGTTAATATTTTAAACTGCTTAAAAGCAAATGATTATTTAAATTTAACCATTAGGCTACCTACCGGTAATTCAATTGATATATACTTTCATTATTTCGCTCAGATTGTAAATAGTAATTATTTATTATTTACGTCTCGTAAACGTTCAATCCACATAGGTTAATGTATGTAAATTTCTAAAAATTGATATTATATTTGCATAACGACAATATAAAGTAAACTATATTCTTATAATATTGTGATATTATATAGCAGGGGTGGCCAAATTGCGGCTCTCTTCATCGACGTAATCGCGGTCTTATTTACAAAAACCAAAATTGTAATTTTTTTGCATACATTTATAAAAAAAAAAAATGTTTTTCTTATTATTATTATTATTTTTTAATTTCATATTTCGTAATTTGATATGTTTATCGGATGTTAGCTATCTTTATTAATTTTGTAGTATAAGTACAGATTAGATAATTTGGTTTTTGATATAATTGTATTAATATATGTGGCTCGCGTATATAGTCATGTTGACCACCCCTGTTATATAGTATCATATTGTATAATATGAGTTATTAATTAGTATGTTTATCGTTTTATTTTTAGGGTTAATCAGTGAGTGCAGTATTTTTATATATATACATATTTAATTTGTTTTATGGAACTTATTAACATAATTTATGAAATTTGTGTCTCATAAATTGTATAGTTATAGCTATAACCATTCGTTTATAATTTTACTTACTTTATAAAAACCATATGCATAAAACTATCCAATAAAATATCGGATATGATGTTATCTAATATTATCAATAACCCGGTAGACATATTTTTCACATCGTACTTGAAATTTTCTTTTGTTTACAATAACATATATAATAAAATGTATATTATGTTTATTGTCGACTTTTATTATATCGCTTTTGATGACATGGACCATTATAAAAATAACCAACAATTTTAAAAGGATTATCAATATTTCAAGGATATAGTCCAGTCAATAGGAGGTTTTGCCTTGAAAAAAATACTAAAGTTTTGAAAATTTCGTCTTGGAGCCCTGATTGACCACAAAAATGCGCCACCCCTCCTTGATCCTCAACCATCCGCCATCTTGGATTATAGGTGAAATTTTAGGTTAATTTAATAATTTTAAAGATATTGTAAAAAAAACGTTAAAAAGTGAAAAACCTCACCTAAAATCCAAGATGATGTCGGTTGCAGACCTAGGAGGGATAGCGCATTTTTTTGGTCAATCAGGGCTCAAAGACGAAAATTTTTGCCAAGTTTAAAAACTTAAGTATTTTTTGTAAGGCAACGCGTTTTTTGGAGCCGTAATGACTGCATTAATATATTATTCCTTTTGATTTAAAATTGATTTTTAATACCATTTCAATAAATGTGTGTGTTTTTTATTTTATATTTGATTATACTTTACCCTCAGATACATACTATATCATAATAAAATAATAATTTGTTGATTTTATTTTTTAGAAGAAATAATTCTGAGTATGTTTATTCTTAATTTAATTGTGTATAAAATAATTAAAATAAATATTTAAAACTATTGCAAATTCTAATAAATATTTTTATATATATAATTTTTGGTGGATATTAAATTACATTCTCAAGATTTTTTCATTAAGTGTTAAAGTATTTAGAAAATTTTATTATTATTAGGAATCATTCAAACAATAATTTTATGAAAATTTCAAGTGCTTATGATTATTAATTTTTGAATTAAACTAAAAAGTAAAATTGATTTTGTCAAATAATGTTACTGTATATTTACCCCTCAAAAAATTAATTATAAAAATTTTCCTACCGGAAGCCATCCTTAAAATTGTAAATTGATGTATTTGAAGTACAATAAAATGTTACTAATCTAAAATTTAATTCGTCGAGCCTACTAGATTTTAAATATTTTTATAAGGATTATATCAGAGAATTATAACTAGAAACATCTAGACGTGAAATGTAATAGTTAGTAGAATTTAGATCATTTATGATAATTTCTATATTTCCTGTGAGTTGTGACTGCCATAAATATATATATACATAGTTACGTACTTAGGCATGATTTATTTAGAAGGTTTGGTATTATTTATATTAGATGATATAATTAATTCGTTTTGAAATGTATGAATTGCTGTATCTACAAATAAAATTAAGTAGTCGTGTAATAATATAGACTAAAAATTCAATTAAATGTATATTTTTAAATAGTATGCATTTTAAAAATGTATTATGATTTTTCATTTTTAAATATCTCATAAAAACATCAGAGATTTGATGCAACATCAAACTAAATTGTAAAAAGAAAAATCCGTCGTTATCATTAGTATTATGCTGTAATGCCTTTATAAACACATACAATATATATTGCCGATTTCATGAAATCAGCTACGTTTGTCGCCGAATACGTGAAATCGGCAATTTGGCTACCAAATTCACGAAATCGGCAAATTTTGTTTGCCGATTTCATGAATTAAGCAGACTTTTTCTGCCGATTGCATGAATTCGGTAACATATTATTATGACATAATTACAAATAGTGGATTATAAATAAACATAATTGCACGTGTGCTGATCGCATTACCACCACATTATGCCGTAATCTTTATTACCTATGATAATAAAATATCGCGATAAATGATAATCATATTATATCTTGAACACTTCGATTCATCTGGTGCTAATAGTGTGTGAAGTACGAACGTTGAACGGTTCTATAAGTGCGCTTACGTTGCGATATTACCTAATATTTTTATTTTTATAACAACTATTATAACTATGGACTCTAAATGGACAGCAGAAAGAGATGCAGAAGCTGTTTAAAATTTTAACTGATGACAATTCTATAATAAAGTTAGACGGTATTATCATATCCGTGAAAAATTTGAACTATCGAGGTAGCTGGCGTTCGACGAGTTCGACGAAAGCGCGATCAACGCATTATGGCAGTAGTTGAAAATTTCACTAGTATTATTCGTGATATGCATGTGGCCAGTGGACACATAAAGGTGAAACAAAAACACACAAGAAAATAATGGACACTATTCTAATATTACAATGGCTGCTGTAAAAGCTTACATTGCTAATTGTGAAAGGTGTGCGGAAAAATCAAAAAAAAAATGTACGCGAGGTGTTGTTGTGCGGCCTATTTTATCTTCCTCTTTAAATGAACGCGGTCAAGTCGATCTTGTCGACTTTCAAAGTTTACCGGATGGTGATTTTAAATTTATCCTTCATTATAAAGAACACTTGACCAAATTTTCAATTTTCCGGCCATTGAAATGCAAAAAGGCTTCGGAAGTGGCCAAAGAATTATTAAACATATTTTTGACGTTTGGTGCCCCTCACGTTCTGCAGTCCGATAATGGTCGCGAATTCACAGCCGATATTATAACTGAATTAGCATCATTTTGGCCCGATCTAATACTAGTAAATGGTCGGCCACGTTATCCACAAAGCCAAGGATCTGTAGAAAGAGGTAATTGTACGTTGAAGGATTCACTGGTGGCGTGGATGCGAGATAATAAAACTGCGGCGTGGAGTTATGGCATCGCCTTTGTACAATGGGGTGTTAATACGACTTATCACGAAGCTATAAAAATGACTCCATACGAAGCAGTCTTTGGTCAAAAACCACGGATAGGACTGGCTACAAAAGTACTTCGACAGTTGGTAGAAAATATAATGACAAGTACATTGGAAGAGGATATACTGAAAATGCTTTTAAATGAGGACAAAGAGGACAATGAGGACGTACAAGTACTCAATACTGAAGTGAGTAATAATTCAAAAATATTTTATTTTTTTTTTATATTTTATATTATAAGTTAAAAGTTAGAAAAATAAAAATAAAATTTAAATATTACTATAATTTATAGTAAAGAGTAGTGGTCGGCCACTAGCAGCCCGCGCCGCTAATGTATACGGCCCGCTTTAAATTTTAGAACTGCAACATTTTTTTATTATATTTAAGAATGTAAAATTTCTATTTTTATCCGGTGAACTCTTTTTAATTCATGAATGTGGCCCGAAAGTCCAAAAAGGTTACCAACCACTGGTATAGAGCATTTCTATTTGCAGCGGAACATCGATTAATCGTATCTCGATTATCCGTATTCGCGAGACAAACGTATTTTTGACGATAACAACTAAATAATTAAAACGTAATATTTTTTATAGACAATAGATTTAGAGCGTACGCAAGATACAGAAGAAGTATTAGAAGCTACTACTATGCGTGCTCGCAGCATAATATTATTCCAGAAAATAAAATAGAACAAAAACTCGAGAAATTAATAAAGACCACGCAAAAAATTTTAGATATTAAAAGTGACACCGACAAAGTAAGTCTATGCATAAAATGTAATTTAAATTATTGATTATTTATTATTTTTTATTATTTGTATATCATATTATATATATATTTTAGAGTTTTGAATCTATCAACACGAACTCTCGATCATCCTGCTCTTAAACAACGCAACATTGCAGCTCAAAATTTAAAAATGTCAAGCGGAAAGGATGGTAACCAGAGGCAAGGCATCCTTCCTCCTTTAAAAGTTTGTGACAATGTGCTGGTGTCAATCCCGTCGGTAGATCGAGGGCGAGGAGATGCAGCCAACCTTCTTGCAGTTATCATAGAAGAAAAAGATGGTAAATTTCGTATTTGGACTAAAGAAGGAATTTTAAGCACATGGCTGGAACGGAACAGTCTGGCAGCTAAAAGTACTGTTCTCTAACGACTGCAGACGTTCAACAAATGAATATTCATTACGAACTTGTTAGATTGGGGTCAGTTTGGGACCGGACAATGCTATCGACGTTGTACTGTCGTACAAATTGCACATCTAAAAAGTGCACATGTAAAAAAAATAATATGATGTGTAATTTGGGCGTGCCACCCAGGCTATACTTGTCCAAATGTTTAATAAAATACAATTTTTTTTATTCACTTTTTTATTTATTTTTTATATACATATAATATTTATTATTACAATTTGATTTTATCATATTTCCAGCGTTTTATACATTTATTTAAATTAAATTATGTTTTATAATTTTTTTAAGAAAGGTCTT
>NC_040879.1:15474330-15564162 GCF_003676215.2 Rhopalosiphum maidis
AAACATTCCATGGTTTTTAAAGGAATACGATGAGCTACGTTAGAAAATTCAAGATTTCTTGGGATTTTTAAGTAATTCTTCCAATTGTTATCAAAATCTTTAAGTGTTTCATCCAGAAAATTCAGGACTTTTTGGTGAATTAGTTTAATATTCCATTATTTCAATGATTAGTGAGTGTTTTTATCGTGGCATTCAAAAACCATTTTGAATTTCAGTTTTTAGACCCTGATTCTCTAGGTATTCAAGGTGTTTCATTAATATATTCTTATACTATTATGGTATTTTAATGAAATATTGTTTCCTACATTAGAAACTCAACAGTTTGTGTGTTTTTTTAAGATTAAATTCCATGATTTACAAGGAATACTATGGACTCTGCCAATAAATATAAAATTAAATGGGAATATTAAGTGCTTCATCTAGAAATTCGATGATTTTTAGATGAATAGATCTAATTCCAAATTTTCAATTTTAACTGATTGTAAACCAAGACATTCAAGAGTTTTTTGGATTAATTAGAATACATTCCATGGTTTCTAAAGGCATACGATGTGCTACGTTAGAAAATTCAAGATTTCTTGGGATTTTTAAGTTATTCCTCAATATTCCCATAATAATAGAGTGCTTCATCTAGAAATTCAATGATTTTTTTGTGTGTATAAGTTCTAAATTCCTAAATTTTCAATTTTAACTGATTGTAAAACAAGAATTTTAAGAGTTTTTTTAGGTTAATTAGAATTCATTCCAAAGATTTTTAAGGAATACAATATGCTTCGTCAAAAAATTCGATATTTTTGGGATTTTTATGTTATTCGTCAATTGTTATCAAAGTCTTTAAAGTTTACATACAGAAAATTCAGAACTTTTTGGTGAATTAGTTTAATATTCCATTATTTTCAATGATCACTGATTGTGTTATCGTGAATTCAGCAACATTTTGATTTCAGTTTTTAAACCCTGATTCTCTAGGAATTCATGGTGTTTCATTAATATATTCTTTTTACTATTATGGTATTTTAATGAATATTGTTTCCTACATTATGAAATTCAAGAGTTTGTGTGTTTATTAAGATTAAAGTCCATTAATTACAAGGAATACTATGGACTTCCAATAAATATAAAATTTAATGGGGAATATCAAGTGCTTCTCTAGAAATTCAATGATTTTTTAGATGAATAGATCTTAATTCCAAAATTTTCAATTTTAACTGATTGTAAAACCAAGACATTCAAAGTTTTGGATTATTAGAAACATTCCGGTTTTTAAAGGAAACGATGAGCTACGTTCACAAATTCAAGATTTCTTGGGATTTTAAGTATTCTTCAATTGTTATCAAATCTTTAAAGTGTTCATCCAGAAAATTCAGGACTTTTTGGTGAATTAGTTTAATATTCCATTATTTTCAATGATTACTGATTGTGTTATCGTGGAATTCAGAAACATTTTGAATTTCAGTTTTTAACCCTATTCTCTAGGAATCAAGGTGTTTCATTAATATATTCTTATACTATTATGGTATTTAATGAATTTGTTACCTACATTAATAATTTCAAGAGTTTGTGTGTTTATTAAGATTAAATTCCATGAATTACAAGGAACACTATGGCCTACGCATAAATATAAATTTAATGGGATATTAAGTGCTTCATCTAGAAATTCAATGATTTTTTAGATCATAGATCTAAATTCCTAAATTTTCAATTTTAACTGATTGTAAAAACCAAGACATTCAAGAGTTTTTTGGGTTAATTAGAAAACATTCATGGTTTTTAAAGGAATACGATGAGCTACGTTAGAAAATTCAAGATTTCTTGGGATTTTAAGTAATTCTTCAATTGTTATCAAAATCTTTAAGTGTTTCATCCAGAAAATTCAGGACTTTTTGGTGAATTAGTTTAATATTCCATTATTTTCAATGATTAGTGAGTGTTTTATCGTGGCATTCAAACCATTTTGAATTTCAGTTTTTAGACCCTGATTCTCTAGGTATTCAAGGTGTTTCATTATATAGTCTTATACCTATTATGGTATTTTAATGAATATTGTTTCCTACATTAAGAAACTCAACAGTTTGTGTGTTTTTTAAGATTAAATTCCATGATTTACAGGAATACTATGGACTCTGCCAATAAATATAAAATTAAATGGGAATATTAAGTGCTTCATCTAGAAATTCGATGATTTATTAGATGAATAAGATCTAAATTCCAAAATTTTCAATTTTAACTGATTGTAAAACCAAGACATTCAAGAGTTTTTTTGGATTAATTAGAATACCTTCCATGGTTTCTAAAGGCATACGATGTGCTACGTTAGAAAATTCAAGATTTCTTGGGATTTTAAGTTATTCCTCAAATATTCCCATAGATATAGAGTGCTTCATCTAGAAATTCAATGATTTTTTGTGTGTATAAGTTCTAATTCCTAAATTTTCAATTTAACTGATTGTAAAACCAGAATTTAAGAGTTTTTAGGTTTAATTAGAATTCATTCCAAAGATTTTTAAGGAATACAATATGCTTCGTCAAAAAATTCGATATTTCTTGGGATTTTTATGTTATTCGTCAATTGTTATCAAGTCTTTAAAGTGTTACATACAGAAAATTCAGAACTTTTTGGTGAATTAGTTTAATATTCCATTATTTTCAATGATCACTGATTGTGTTTATCGTGGAATTCAGCAACATTTTGAATTTCAGTTATTTAAACCCTGATTCTCTAGGAATTCATGGTGTTTCATTAATATATTCTTTTACTATTATGGTATTTTAATGAAATATTGTTTCCTACATTATGAAATTCAAGAGTTTGTGTGTTTATTAAGATTAAAGTCCATTAATTACAAGGAATACTATGGACTTCGCCAATAAATATAAAATTTAATGGGGAATATCAAGTGCTTCATCTAGAAATTCAATGATTTTTTAGATGAATAAGATCTTAATTCCAAAATTTTCAATTTTAACTGATTGTAAACCAAGACATTCAGAGTTTTGGGATTAATTAGAAACATTCCATGGTTTTTAAGGAATACGATGAGCTACGTTAGAAAATTCAAGATTCTTGGGATTTTTAAGTAATCTTCAATTGTTATCAAAATCTTTAAAGTGTTTCATCCAGAAAATTCAGGACTTTTGGTGAATTAGTTAATATTCCATTATTTTCAATGATTACTGATTGTGTTATCGTGGAATTCAGAAACATTTTGAATTTCAGTTTTTTAAACCTGATTCTCTAGGAATTCAAGGTGTTTCATTAATATATTCTTATACTATTATGGTATTTTAATGGAATTTGTTACCTACATTAAGAATTTCAAGAGTTGTGTGTTTATTAAGATTAAATTCCATGAATTACAAGGAACACTATGGCCTACGTCAATAATATAAAATTTAATGGGAATATTAAGTGCTTCATCTAGAAATTCAATGATTTTTTAGATAAATAAGATCTAAATTCCTAAATTTTCAATTTTAACTGATTGTAAAACCAAGACATTCAAGAGTTTTTGGGATTAATTAGAAAACATTCCATGGTTTTTAAAGGAATACGATGAGCTACGTTAGAAAATTCAAGATTTCTTGGGATTTTAAGTAATTCTTCAATTGTTATCAAAATCTTTAAAGTGTTTCATCCAGAAAATTCAGGACTTTTTGGTGAATTAGTTTAATATTCCATTATTTTCAATGATTAGTGAGTGTTTTATCGTGGCATTCAAAAACCATTTTGAATTTCAGTTTTTAGACCCTGATTCTCTAGGTATTCAAGGTGTTTCATTAATATATTCTTATACTATTATGGTATTTTAATGAAATATTGTTTCCTACATTAAGAAACTCAACAGTTTGTGTGTTTTTTAAGATTAAATTCCATGATTTACAAGGAATACTATGGACTCTGCCAATAAATATAAAATTAAATGGGAATATTAAGTGCTTCATCTAGAAATTCGATGATTTATTAGATGAATAAGATCTAAATTCCAAAATTTTCAATTTTAAACTGATTGTAAAACCAAGACATTCAAGAGTTTTTTGGATTAATTAGAATACATTCCATGGTTTCTAAAGGCATACGATGTGCTACGTTAGAAAATTCAAGATTTCTTGGGATTTTTAAGTTATTCCTCAAATATTCCCATAGAATATAGAGTGCTTCATCTAGAAATTCAATGATTTTTTTGTGTGTATAAGTTCTAAATTCCTAAATTTTCAATTTTAACTGATTGTAAAACCAAGAATTTTAAGAGTTTTTAGGTTTAATTAGAATTCATTCCAAAGATTTTTAAGGAATACAATATGCTTCGTCAAAAAAATTCGATATTTCTTGGGATTTTTATGTTATTCGTCAATTGTTATCAAAGTCTTTAAAGTGTTACATACAGAAAATTCAGAACTTTTTGGTGAATTAGTTTAATATTCCATTATTTTCAATGATCACTGATTGTGTTATCGTGGAATTCAGCAACATTTTGAATTTCAGTTTTTAAACCCTGATTCTCTAGGAATTCATGGTGTTTCATTAATATATTCTTTTTACTATTATGGTATTTTAATGAAATATTGTTTCCTACATTATGAAATTCAAGAGTTTGTGTGTTTATTAAGATTAAAGTCCATTAATTACAAGGAATACTATGGACTTCGCCAATAAATATAAAATTTAATGGGGAATATCAAGTGCTTCATCTAGAAATTCAATGATTTTTTAGATGAATAAGATCTTAATTCCAAAATTTTCAATTTTAACTGATTGTAAAACCAAGACATTCAAGAGTTTTTGGGATTAATTAGAAAACATTCCATGGTTTTTAAAGGAATACGATGAGCTACGTTAGAAAATTCAAGATTTCTTGGGATTTTTAAGTAATTCTTCAATTGTTATCAAAATCTTTAAAGTGTTTCATCCAGAAAATTCAGGACTTTTTGGTGAATTAGTTTAATATTCCATTATTTTCAATGATTACTGATTGTGTTATCGTGGAATTCAGAAACATTTTGAATTTCAGTTTTTAAACCCTGATTCTCTAGGAATTCAATGGTGTTTCATTAATATATTCTTTTACTATTATGGTATTTTAATGGAATTTTGTTACCTACATTAAGAATTTCAAGAGTTTGTGTGTTTATTAAGATTAAATTCCATGAATTACAAGGAACACTATGGCCTACGTCAATAAATATAAAATTTAATGGGAATATTAAGTGCTTCATCTAGAAATTCAATGATTTTTTAGATAAATAAGATCTAAATTCCTAAATTTTCAATTTTAACTGATTGTAAAACCAAGACATTCAAGAGTTTTTGGGTTTAATTAGAAAACATTCCATGGTTTTTAAAGGAATACGATGAGCTACGTTAGAAAATTCAAGATTTCTTGGGATTTTTAAGTAATTCTTCAATTGTTATCAAAATCTTTAAAGTGTTTCATCCAGAAAATTCAGGACTTTTTGGTGAATTAGTTTAATATTCCATTATTTCAATGATTAGTGAGTGTTTTATCGTGGCATTCAAAAACCATTTTGAATTTCAGTTTTAGACCCTGATTCTCTAGGTATTCAAGGTGTTTCATTAATATATTCTTATACTATTATGGTATTTTAATGAAATATTGTTTCCTACATTAAGAAACTCAACAGTTTGTGTGTTTTTTAAGATTAAATTCCATGATTTACAAGGAATACTATGGACTCTGCCAATAAATATAAAATTAAATGGGAATATTAAGTGCTTCATCTAGAAATTCGATGATTTATTAGATGAATAAGATCTAAATTCCAAAATTTTCAATTTTAACTGATTGTAAAACCAAGACATTCAAGAGTTTTTTGGATTAATTAGAATACATTCCATGGTTTCTAAAGGCATACGATGTGCTACGTTAGAAAATTCAAGATTTCTTGGGATTTTTAAGTTATTCCTCAAATATTCCCATAGAATATAGAGTGCTTCATCTAGAAATTCAATGATTTTTTTGTGTGTATAAGTTCTAAATTCCTAAATTTTCAATTTTAACTGATTGTAAAACCAAGAATTTTAAGAGTTTTTAGGTTTAATTAGAATTCATTCCAAAGATTTTTAAGGAATACAATATGCTTCGTCAAAAAATTCGATATTTCTTGGGATTTTTATGTTATTCGTCAATTGTTATCAAAGTCTTTAAAGTGTTACATACAGAAAATTCAGAACTTTTTGGTGAATTAGTTTAATATTCCATTATTTTCAATGATCACTGATTGTGTTATCGTGGAATTCAGCAACATTTTGAATTTCAGTTTTTAAACCCTGATTCTCTAGGAATTCATGGTGTTTCATTAATATATTCTTTTTACTATTATGGTATTTTAATGAAATATTGTTTCCTACATTATGAAATTCAAGAGTTTGTGTGTTTATTAAGATTAAAGTCCATTAATTACAAGGAATACTATGGACTTCGCCAATAAATATAAAATTTAATGGGGAATATCAAGTGCTTCATCTAGAAATTCAATGATTTTTTAGATGAATAAGATCTTAATTCCAAAATTTTCAATTTTAACTGATTGTAAAACCAAGACATTCAAGAGTTTTTGGGATTAATTAGAAAACATTCCATGGTTTTTAAAGGAATACGATGAGCTACGTTAGAAAATTCAAGATTTCTTGGGATTTTTAAGTAATTCTTCAATTGTTATCAAAATCTTTAAAGTGTTTCATCCAGAAAATTCAGGACTTTTTGGTGAATTAGTTTAATATTCCATTATTTTCAATGATTACTGATTGTGTTATCGTGGAATTCAGAAACATTTTGAATTTCAGTTTTTAAACCCTGATTCTCTAGGAATTCAAGGTGTTTCATTAATATATTCTTATACTATTATGGTATTTTAATGGAATTTTGTTACCTACATTAAGAATTTCAAGAGTTTGTGTGTTTATTAAGATTAAATTCCATGAATTACAAGGAACACTATGGCCTACGTCAATAAATATAAAATTTAATGGGAATATTAAGTGCTTCATCTAGAAATTCAATGATTTTTTAGATAAATAAGATCTAAATTCCTAAATTTTCAATTTTAACTGATTGTAAAACCAAGACATTCAAGAGTTTTTGGGTTTAATTAGAAAACATTCCATGGTTTTTAAAGGAATACGATGAGCTACGTTAGAAAATTCAAGATTTCTTGGGATTTTTAAGTAATTCTTCAATTGTTATCAAAATCTTTAAAGTGTTTCATCCAGAAAATTCAGGACTTTTTGGTGAATTAGTTTAATATTCCATTATTTTCAATGATTAGTGAGTGTTTTATCGTGGCATTCAAAAACCATTTTGAATTTCAGTTTTTAGACCCTGATTCTCTAGGTATTCAAGGTGTTTCATTAATATATTCTTATACTATTATGGTATTTTAATGAAATATTGTTTCCTACATTAAGAAACTCAACAGTTTGTGTGTTTTTTAAGATTAAATTCCATGATTTACAAGGAATACTATGGACTCTGCCAATAAATATAAAATTAAATGGGAATATTAAGTGCTTCATCTAGAAATTCGATGATTTATTAGATGAATAAGATCTAAATTCCAAAATTTTCAATTTTAACTGATTGTAAAACCAAGACATTCAAGAGTTTTTTGGATTAATTAGAATACATTCCATGGTTTCTAAAGGCATACGATGTGCTACGTTAGAAAATTCAAGATTTCTTGGGATTTTTAAGTTATTCCTCAAATATTCCCATAGAATATAGAGTGCTTCATCTAGAAATTCAATGATTTTTTTGTGTGTATAAGTTCTAAATTCCTAAATTTTCAATTTTAACTGATTGTAAAACCAAGAATTTTAAGAGTTTTTAGGTTTAATTAGAATTCATTCCAAAGATTTTTAAGGAATACAATATGCTTCGTCAAAAAATTCGATATTTCTTGGGATTTTTATGTTATTCGTCAATTGTTATCAAAGTCTTTAAAGTGTTACATACAGAAAATTCAGAACTTTTTGGTGAATTAGTTTAATATTCCATTATTTTCAATGATCACTGATTGTGTTATCGTGGAATTCAGCAACATTTTGAATTTCAGTTTTTAAACCCTGATTCTCTAGGAATTCATGGTGTTTCATTAATATATTCTTTTTACTATTATGGTATTTTAATGAAATATTGTTTCCTACATTATGAAATTCAAGAGTTTGTGTGTTTATTAAGATTAAAGTCCATTAATTACAAGGAATACTATGGACTTCGCCAATAAATATAAAATTTAATGGGGAATATCAAGTGCTTCATCTAGAAATTCAATGATTTTTTAGATGAATAAGATCTTAATTCCAAAATTTTCAATTTTAACTGATTGTAAAACCAAGACATTCAAGAGTTTTTGGGATTAATTAGAAAACATTCCATGGTTTTTAAAGGAATACGATGAGCTACGTTAGAAAATTCAAGATTTCTTGGGATTTTTAAGTAATTCTTCAATTGTTATCAAAATCTTTAAAGTGTTTCATCCAGAAAATTCAGGACTTTTTGGTGAATTAGTTTAATATTCCATTATTTTCAATGATTACTGATTGTGTTATCGTGGAATTCAGAAACATTTTGAATTTCAGTTTTTAAACCCTGATTCTCTAGGAATTCAAGGTGTTTCATTAATATATTCTTATACTATTATGGTATTTTAATGGAATTTTGTTACCTACATTAAGAATTTCAAGAGTTTGTGTGTTTATTAAGATTAAATTCCATGAATTACAAGGAACACTATGGCCTACGTCAATAAATATAAAATTTAATGGGAATATTAAGTGCTTCATCTAGAAATTCAATGATTTTTTAGATAAATAAGATCTAAATTCCTAAATTTTCAATTTTAACTGATTGTAAAACCAAGACATTCAAGAGTTTTTGGGTTTAATTAGAAAACATTCCATGGTTTTTAAAGGAATACGATGAGCTACGTTAGAAAATTCAAGATTTCTTGGGATTTTTAAGTAATTCTTCAATTGTTATCAAAATCTTTAAAGTGTTTCATCCAGAAAATTCAGGACTTTTTGGTGAATTAGTTTAATATTCCATTATTTTCAATGATTAGTGAGTGTTTTATCGTGGCATTCAAAAACCATTTTGAATTTCAGTTTTTAGACCCTGATTCTCTAGGTATTCAAGGTGTTTCATTAATATATTCTTATACTATTATGGTATTTTAATGAAATATTGTTTCCTACATTAAGAAACTCAACAGTTTGTGTGTTTTTTAAGATTAAATTCCATGATTTACAAGGAATACTATGGACTCTGCCAATAAATATAAAATTAAATGGGAATATTAAGTGCTTCATCTAGAAATTCGATGATTTATTAGATGAATAAGATCTAAATTCCAAAATTTTCAATTTTAACTGATTGTAAAACCAAGACATTCAAGAGTTTTTTGGATTAATTAGAATACATTCCATGGTTTCTAAAGGCATACGATGTGCTACGTTAGAAAATTCAAGATTTCTTGGGATTTTTAAGTTATTCCTCAAATATTCCCATAGAATATAGAGTGCTTCATCTAGAAATTCAATGATTTTTTTGTGTGTATAAGTTCTAAATTCCTAAATTTTCAATTTTAACTGATTGTAAAACCAAGAATTTTAAGAGTTTTTAGGTTTAATTAGAATTCATTCCAAAGATTTTTAAGGAATACAATATGCTTCGTCAAAAAATTCGATATTTCTTGGGATTTTTATGTTATTCGTCAATTGTTATCAAAGTCTTTAAAGTGTTACATACAGAAAATTCAGAACTTTTTGGTGAATTAGTTTAATATTCCATTATTTCAATGATCACTGATTGTGTTATCGTGGAATTCAGCAACATTTTGAATTTCAGTTTTTAAACCCTGATTCTCTAGGAATTCATGGTGTTTCATTAATATATTCTTTTTACTATTATGGTATTTTAATGAAATATTGTTTCCTACATTATGAAATTCAAGAGTTTGTGTGTTTATTAAGATTAAAGTCCATTAATTACAAGGAATACTATGGACTTCGCCAATAAATATAAAATTTAATGGGGAATATCAAGTGCTTCATCTAGAAATTCAATGATTTTTTAGATGAATAAGATCTTAATTCCAAAATTTTCAATTTTAACTGATTGTAAAACCAAGACATTCAAGAGTTTTTGGGATTAATTAGAAAACATTCCATGGTTTTTAAAGGAATACGATGAGCTACGTTAGAAAATTCAAGATTTCTTGGGATTTTTAAGTAATTCTTCAATTGTTATCAAAATCTTTAAAGTGTTTCATCCAGAAAATTCAGGACTTTTTGGTGAATTAGTTTAATATTCCATTATTTTCAATGATTACTGATTGTGTTATCGTGGAATTCAGAAACATTTTGAATTTCAGTTTTTAAACCCTGATTCTCTAGGAATTCAAGGTGTTTCATTAATATATTCTTATACTATTATGGTATTTTAATGGAATTTTGTTACCTACATTAAGAATTTCAAGAGTTTGTGTGTTTATTAAGATTAAATTCCATGAATTACAAGGAACACTATGGCCTACGTCAATAAATATAAAATTTAATGGGAATATTAAGTGCTTCATCTAGAAATTCAATGATTTTTTAGATAAATAAGATCTAAATTCCTAAATTTTCAATTTTAACTGATTGTAAAACCAAGACATTCAAGAGTTTTTGGGTTTAATTAGAAAACATTCCATGGTTTTTAAAGGAATACGATGAGCTACGTTAGAAAATTCAAGATTTCTTGGGATTTTTAAGTAATTCTTCAATTGTTATCAAAATCTTTAAAGTGTTTCATCCAGAAAATTCAGGACTTTTTGGTGAATTAGTTTAATATTCCATTATTTTCAATGATTAGTGAGTGTTTTATCGTGGCATTCAAAAACCATTTTGAATTTCAGTTTTTAGACCCTGATTCTCTAGGTATTCAAGGTGTTTCATTAATATATTCTTATACTATTATGGTATTTTAATGAAATATTGTTTCCTACATTAAGAAACTCAACAGTTTGTGTGTTTTTTAAGATTAAATTCCATGATTTACAAGGAATACTATGGACTCTGCCAATAAATATAAAATTAAATGGGAATATTAAGTGCTTCATCTAGAAATTCGATGATTTATTAGATGAATAAGATCTAAATTCCAAAATTTTCAATTTTAACTGATTGTAAAACCAAGACATTCAAGAGTTTTTTGGATTAATTAGAATACATTCCATGGTTTCTAAAGGCATACGATGTGCTACGTTAGAAAATTCAAGATTTCTTGGGATTTTTAAGTTATTCCTCAAATATTCCCATAGAATATAGAGTGCTTCATCTAGAAATTCAATGATTTTTTTGTGTGTATAAGTTCTAAATTCCTAAATTTTCAATTTTAACTGATTGTAAAACCAAGAATTTTAAGAGTTTTTAGGTTTAATTAGAATTCATTCCAAAGATTTTTAAGGAATACAATATGCTTCGTCAAAAAATTCGATATTTCTTGGGATTTTTATGTTATTCGTCAATTGTTATCAAAGTCTTTAAAGTGTTACATACAGAAAATTCAGAACTTTTTGGTGAATTAGTTTAATATTCCATTATTTTCAATGATCACTGATTGTGTTATCGTGGAATTCAGCAACATTTTGAATTTCAGTTTTTAAACCCTGATTCTCTAGGAATTCATGGTGTTTCATTAATATATTCTTTTTACTATTATGGTATTTTAATGAAATATTGTTTCCTACATTATGAAATTCAAGAGTTTGTGTGTTTATTAAGATTAAAGTCCATTAATTACAAGGAATACTATGGACTTCGCCAATAAATATAAAATTTAATGGGGAATATCAAGTGCTTCATCTAGAAATTCAATGATTTTTTAGATGAATAAGATCTTAATTCCAAAATTTTCAATTTTAACTGATTGTAAAACCAAGACATTCAAGAGTTTTTGGGATTAATTAGAAAACATTCCATGGTTTTTAAAGGAATACGATGAGCTACGTTAGAAAATTCAAGATTTCTTGGGATTTTTAAGTAATTCTTCAATTGTTATCAAAATCTTTAAAGTGTTTCATCCAGAAAATTCAGGACTTTTTGGTGAATTAGTTTAATATTCCATTATTTTCAATGATTACTGATTGTGTTATCGTGGAATTCAGAAACATTTTGAATTTCAGTTTTTAAACCCTGATTCTCTAGGAATTCAAGGTGTTTCATTAATATATTCTTATACTATTATGGTATTTTAATGGAATTTTGTTACCTACATTAAGAATTTCAAGAGTTTGTGTGTTTATTAAGATTAAATTCCATGAATTACAAGGAACACTATGGCCTACGTCAATAAATATAAAATTTAATGGGAATATTAAGTGCTTCATCTAGAAATTCAATGATTTTTTAGATAAATAAGATCTAAATTCCTAAATTTTCAATTTTAACTGATTGTAAAACCAAGACATTCAAGAGTTTTTGGGTTTAATTAGAAAACATTCCATGGTTTTTAAAGGAATACGATGAGCTACGTTAGAAAATTCAAGATTTCTTGGGATTTTTAAGTAATTCTTCAATTGTTATCAAAATCTTTAAAGTGTTTCATCCAGAAAATTCAGGACTTTTTGGTGAATTAGTTTAATATTCCATTATTTTCAATGATTAGTGAGTGTTTTATCGTGGCATTCAAAAACCATTTTGAATTTCAGTTTTTAGACCCTGATTCTCTAGGTATTCAAGGTGTTTCATTAATATATTCTTATACTATTATGGTATTTTAATGAAATATTGTTTCCTACATTAAGAAACTCAACAGTTTGTGTGTTTTTTAAGATTAAATTCCATGATTTACAAGGAATACTATGGACTCTGCCAATAAATATAAAATTAAATGGGAATATTAAGTGCTTCATCTAGAAATTCGATGATTTATTAGATGAATAAGATCTAAATTCCAAAATTTTCAATTTTAACTGATTGTAAAACCAAGACATTCAAGAGTTTTTTGGATTAATTAGAATACATTCCATGGTTTCTAAAGGCATACGATGTGCTACGTTAGAAAATTCAAGATTTCTTGGGATTTTTAAGTTATTCCTCAAATATTCCCATAGAATATAGAGTGCTTCATCTAGAAATTCAATGATTTTTTTGTGTGTATAAGTTCTAAATTCCTAAATTTTCAATTTTAACTGATTGTAAAACCAAGAATTTTAAGAGTTTTTAGGTTTAATTAGAATTCATTCCAAAGATTTTTAAGGAATACAATATGCTTCGTCAAAAAATTCGATATTTCTTGGGATTTTTATGTTATTCGTCAATTGTTATCAAAGTCTTTAAAGTGTTACATACAGAAAATTCAGAACTTTTTGGTGAATTAGTTTAATATTCCATTATTTTCAATGATCACTGATTGTGTTATCGTGGAATTCAGCAACATTTTGAATTTCAGTTTTTAAACCCTGATTCTCTAGGAATTCATGGTGTTTCATTAATATATTCTTTTTACTATTATGGTATTTTAATGAAATATTGTTTCCTACATTATGAAATTCAAGAGTTTGTGTGTTTATTAAGATTAAAGTCCATTAATTACAAGGAATACTATGGACTTCGCCAATAAATATAAAATTTAATGGGGAATATCAAGTGCTTCATCTAGAAATTCAATGATTTTTTAGATGAATAAGATCTTAATTCCAAAATTTTCAATTTTAACTGATTGTAAAACCAAGACATTCAAGAGTTTTTGGGATTAATTAGAAAACATTCCATGGTTTTTAAAGGAATACGATGAGCTACGTTAGAAAATTCAAGATTTCTTGGGATTTTTAAGTAATTCTTCAATTGTTATCAAAATCTTTAAAGTGTTTCATCCAGAAAATTCAGGACTTTTTGGTGAATTAGTTTAATATTCCATTATTTTCAATGATTACTGATTGTGTTATCGTGGAATTCAGAAACATTTTGAATTTCAGTTTTTAAACCCTGATTCTCTAGGAATTCAAGGTGTTTCATTAATATATTCTTATACTATTATGGTATTTTAATGGAATTTTGTTACCTACATTAAGAATTTCAAGAGTTTGTGTGTTTATTAAGATTAAATTCCATGAATTACAAGGAACACTATGGCCTACGTCAATAAATATAAAATTTAATGGGAATATTAAGTGCTTCATCTAGAAATTCAATGATTTTTTAGATAAATAAGATCTAAATTCCTAAATTTTCAATTTTAACTGATTGTAAAACCAAGACATTCAAGAGTTTTTGGGTTTAATTAGAAAACATTCCATGGTTTTTAAAGGAATACGATGAGCTACGTTAGAAAATTCAAGATTTCTTGGGATTTTTAAGTAATTCTTCAATTGTTATCAAAATCTTTAAAGTGTTTCATCCAGAAAATTCAGGACTTTTTGGTGAATTAGTTTAATATTCCATTATTTTCAATGATTAGTGAGTGTTTTATCGTGGCATTCAAAAACCATTTTGAATTTCAGTTTTTAGACCCTGATTCTCTAGGTATTCAAGGTGTTTCATTAATATATTCTTATACTATTATGGTATTTTAATGAAATATTGTTTCCTACATTAAGAAACTCAACAGTTTGTGTGTTTTTTAAGATTAAATTCCATGATTTACAAGGAATACTATGGACTCTGCCAATAAATATAAAATTAAATGGGAATATTAAGTGCTTCATCTAGAAATTCGATGATTTATTAGATGAATAAGATCTAAATTCCAAAATTTTCAATTTTAACTGATTGTAAAACCAAGACATTCAAGAGTTTTTTGGATTAATTAGAATACATTCCATGGTTTCTAAAGGCATACGATGTGCTACGTTAGAAAATTCAAGATTTCTTGGGATTTTTAAGTTATTCCTCAAATATTCCCATAGAATATAGAGTGCTTCATCTAGAAATTCAATGATTTTTTTGTGTGTATAAGTTCTAAATTCCTAAATTTTCAATTTTAACTGATTGTAAAACCAAGAATTTTAAGAGTTTTTAGGTTTAATTAGAATTCATTCCAAAGATTTTTAAGGAATACAATATGCTTCGTCAAAAAATTCGATATTTCTTGGGATTTTTATGTTATTCGTCAATTGTTATCAAAGTCTTTAAAGTGTTACATACAGAAAATTCAGAACTTTTTGGTGAATTAGTTTAATATTCCATTATTTTCAATGATCACTGATTGTGTTATCGTGGAATTCAGCAACATTTTGAATTTCAGTTTTTAAACCCTGATTCTCTAGGAATTCATGGTGTTTCATTAATATATTCTTTTTACTATTATGGTATTTTAATGAAATATTGTTTCCTACATTATGAAATTCAAGAGTTTGTGTGTTTATTAAGATTAAAGTCCATTAATTACAAGGAATACTATGGACTTCGCCAATAAATATAAAATTTAATGGGGAATATCAAGTGCTTCATCTAGAAATTCAATGATTTTTTAGATGAATAAGATCTTAATTCCAAAATTTTCAATTTTAACTGATTGTAAAACCAAGACATTCAAGAGTTTTTGGGATTAATTAGAAAACATTCCATGGTTTTTAAAGGAATACGATGAGCTACGTTAGAAAATTCAAGATTTCTTGGGATTTTTAAGTAATTCTTCAATTGTTATCAAAATCTTTAAAGTGTTTCATCCAGAAAATTCAGGACTTTTTGGTGAATTAGTTTAATATTCCATTATTTTCAATGATTACTGATTGTGTTATCGTGGAATTCAGAAACATTTTGAATTTCAGTTTTTAAACCCTGATTCTCTAGGAATTCAAGGTGTTTCATTAATATATTCTTATACTATTATGGTATTTTAATGGAATTTTGTTACCTACATTAAGAATTTCAAGAGTTTGTGTGTTTATTAAGATTAAATTCCATGAATTACAAGGAACACTATGGCCTACGTCAATAAATATAAAATTTAATGGGAATATTAAGTGCTTCATCTAGAAATTCAATGATTTTTTAGATAAATAAGATCTAAATTCCTAAATTTTCAATTTTAACTGATTGTAAAACCAAGACATTCAAGAGTTTTTGGGTTTAATTAGAAAACATTCCATGGTTTTTAAAGGAATACGATGAGCTACGTTAGAAAATTCAAGATTTCTTGGGATTTTTAAGTAATTCTTCAATTGTTATCAAAATCTTTAAAGTGTTTCATCCAGAAAATTCAGGACTTTTTGGTGAATTAGTTTAATATTCCATTATTTTCAATGATTAGTGAGTGTTTTATCGTGGCATTCAAAAACCATTTTGAATTTCAGTTTTTAGACCCTGATTCTCTAGGTATTCAAGGTGTTTCATTAATATATTCTTATACTATTATGGTATTTTAATGAAATATTGTTTCCTACATTAAGAAACTCAACAGTTTGTGTGTTTTTTAAGATTAAATTCCATGATTTACAAGGAATACTATGGACTCTGCCAATAAATATAAAATTAAATGGGAATATTAAGTGCTTCATCTAGAAATTCGATGATTTATTAGATGAATAAGATCTAAATTCCAAAATTTTCAATTTTAACTGATTGTAAAACCAAGACATTCAAGAGTTTTTTGGATTAATTAGAATACATTCCATGGTTTCTAAAGGCATACGATGTGCTACGTTAGAAAATTCAAGATTTCTTGGGATTTTTAAGTTATTCCTCAAATATTCCCATAGAATATAGAGTGCTTCATCTAGAAATTCAATGATTTTTTTGTGTGTATAAGTTCTAAATTCCTAAATTTTCAATTTTAACTGATTGTAAAACCAAGAATTTTAAGAGTTTTTAGGTTTAATTAGAATTCATTCCAAAGATTTTTAAGGAATACAATATGCTTCGTCAAAAAATTCGATATTTCTTGGGATTTTTATGTTATTCGTCAATTGTTATCAAAGTCTTTAAAGTGTTACATACAGAAAATTCAGAACTTTTTGGTGAATTAGTTTAATATTCCATTATTTTCAATGATCACTGATTGTGTTATCGTGGAATTCAGCAACATTTTGAATTTCAGTTTTTAAACCCTGATTCTCTAGGAATTCATGGTGTTTCATTAATATATTCTTTTACTATTATGGTATTTTAATGAAATATTGTTTCCTACATTATGAAATTCAAGAGTTTGTGTGTTTATTAAGATTAAAGTCCATTAATTACAAGGAATACTATGGACTTCGCCAATAAATATAAAATTTAATGGGGAATATCAAGTGCTTCATCTAGAAATTCAATGATTTTTTAGATGAATAAGATCTTAATTCCAAAATTTTCAATTTTAACTGATTGTAAAACCAAGACATTCAAGAGTTTTTGGGATTAATTAGAAAACATTCCATGGTTTTTAAAGGAATACGATGAGCTACGTTAGAAAATTCAAGATTTCTTGGGATTTTTAAGTAATTCTTCAATTGTTATCAAAATCTTTAAAGTGTTTCATCCAGAAAATTCAGGACTTTTTGGTGAATTAGTTTAATATTCCATTATTTTCAATGATTAGTGAGTGTTTTATCGTGGCATTCAAAAACCATTTTGAATTTCAGTTTTTAGACCCTGATTCTCTAGGTATTCAAGGTGTTTCATTAATATATTCTTATACTATTATGGTATTTTAATGAAATATTGTTTCCTACATTAAGAAACTCAACAGTTTGTGTGTTTTTTAAGATTAAATTCCATGATTTACAAGGAATACTATGGACTCTGCCAATAAATATAAAATTAAATGGGAATATTAAGTGCTTCATCTAGAAATTCGATGATTTATTAGATGAATAAGATCTAAATTCCAAAATTTTCAATTTTAACTGATTGTAAAACCAAGACATTCAAGAGTTTTTTGGATTAATTAGAATACATTCCATGGTTTCTAAAGGCATACGATGTGCTACGTTAGAAAATTCAAGATTTCTTGGGATTTTTAAGTTATTCCTCAAATATTCCCATAGAATATAGAGTGCTTCATCTAGAAATTCAATGATTTTTTTGTGTGTATAAGTTCTAAATTCCTAAATTTTCAATTTTAACTGATTGTAAAACCAAGAATTTTAAGAGTTTTTAGGTTTAATTAGAATTCATTCCAAAGATTTTTAAGGAATACAATATGCTTCGTCAAAAAATTCGATATTTCTTGGGATTTTTATGTTATTCGTCAATTGTTATCAAAGTCTTTAAAGTGTTACATACAGAAAATTCAGAACTTTTTGGTGAATTAGTTTAATATTCCATTATTTTCAATGATCACTGATTGTGTTATCGTGGAATTCAGCAACATTTTGAATTTCAGTTTTTAAACCCTGATTCTCTAGGAATTCATGGTGTTTCATTAATATATTCTTTTTACTATTATGGTATTTTAATGAAATATTGTTTCCTACATTATGAAATTCAAGAGTTTGTGTGTTTATTAAGATTAAAGTCCATTAATTACAAGGAATACTATGGACTTCGCCAATAAATATAAAATTTAATGGGGAATATCAAGTGCTTCATCTAGAAATTCAATGATTTTTTAGATGAATAAGATCTTAATTCCAAAATTTTCAATTTTAACTGATTGTAAAACCAAGACATTCAAGAGTTTTTGGGATTAATTAGAAAACATTCCATGGTTTTTAAAGGAATACGATGAGCTACGTTAGAAAATTCAAGATTTCTTGGGATTTTTAAGTAATTCTTCAATTGTTATCAAAATCTTTAAAGTGTTTCATCCAGAAAATTCAGGACTTTTTGGTGAATTAGTTTAATATTCCATTATTTTCAATGATTACTGATTGTGTTATCGTGGAATTCAGAAACATTTTGAATTTCAGTTTTTAAACCCTGATTCTCTAGGAATTCAAGGTGTTTCATTAATATATTCTTATACTATTATGGTATTTTAATGGAATTTTGTTACCTACATTAAGAATTTCAAGAGTTTGTGTGTTTATTAAGATTAAATTCCATGAATTACAAGGAACACTATGGCCTACGTCAATAAATATAAAATTTAATGGGAATATTAAGTGCTTCATCTAGAAATTCAATGATTTTTTAGATAAATAAGATCTAAATTCCTAAATTTTCAATTTTAACTGATTGTAAAACCAAGACATTCAAGAGTTTTTGGGTTTAATTAGAAAACATTCCATGGTTTTTAAAGGAATACGATGAGCTACGTTAGAAAATTCAAGATTTCTTGGGATTTTTAAGTAATTCTTCAATTGTTATCAAAATCTTTAAAGTGTTTCATCCAGAAAATTCAGGACTTTTTGGTGAATTAGTTTAATATTCCATTATTTTCAATGATTAGTGAGTGTTTTATCGTGGCATTCAAAAACCATTTTGAATTTCAGTTTTTAGACCCTGATTCTCTAGGTATTCAAGGTGTTTCATTAATATATTCTTATACTATTATGGTATTTTAATGAAATATTGTTTCCTACATTAAGAAACTCAACAGTTTGTGTGTTTTTTAAGATTAAATTCCATGATTTACAAGGAATACTATGGACTCTGCCAATAAATATAAAATTAAATGGGAATATTAAGTGCTTCATCTAGAAATTCGATGATTTATTAGATGAATAAGATCTAAATTCCAAAATTTTCAATTTTAACTGATTGTAAAACCAAGACATTCAAGAGTTTTTTGGATTAATTAGAATACATTCCATGGTTTCTAAAGGCATACGATGTGCTACGTTAGAAAATTCAAGATTTCTTGGGATTTTTAAGTTATTCCTCAAATATTCCCATAGAATATAGAGTGCTTCATCTAGAAATTCAATGATTTTTTTGTGTGTATAAGTTCTAAATTCCTAAATTTTCAATTTTAACTGATTGTAAAACCAAGAATTTTAAGAGTTTTTAGGTTTAATTAGAATTCATTCCAAAGATTTTTAAGGAATACAATATGCTTCGTCAAAAAATTCGATATTTCTTGGGATTTTTATGTTATTCGTCAATTGTTATCAAAGTCTTTAAAGTGTTACATACAGAAAATTCAGAACTTTTTGGTGAATTAGTTTAATATTCCATTATTTTCAATGATCACTGATTGTGTTATCGTGGAATTCAGCAACATTTTGAATTTCAGTTTTTAAACCCTGATTCTCTAGGAATTCATGGTGTTTCATTAATATATTCTTTTTACTATTATGGTATTTTAATGAAATATTGTTTCCTACATTATGAAATTCAAGAGTTTGTGTGTTTATTAAGATTAAAGTCCATTAATTACAAGGAATACTATGGACTTCGCCAATAAATATAAAATTTAATGGGGAATATCAAGTGCTTCATCTAGAAATTCAATGATTTTTTAGATGAATAAGATCTTAATTCCAAAATTTTCAATTTTAACTGATTGTAAAACCAAGACATTCAAGAGTTTTTGGGATTAATTAGAAAACATTCCATGGTTTTTAAAGGAATACGATGAGCTACGTTAGAAAATTCAAGATTTCTTGGGATTTTTAAGTAATTCTTCAATTGTTATCAAAATCTTTAAAGTGTTTCATCCAGAAAATTCAGGACTTTTTGGTGAATTAGTTTAATATTCCATTATTTTCAATGATTACTGATTGTGTTATCGTGGAATTCAGAAACATTTTGAATTTCAGTTTTTAAACCCTGATTCTCTAGGAATTCAAGGTGTTTCATTAATATATTCTTATACTATTATGGTATTTTAATGGAATTTTGTTACCTACATTAAGAATTTCAAGAGTTTGTGTGTTTATTAAGATTAAATTCCATGAATTACAAGGAACACTATGGCCTACGTCAATAAATATAAAATTTAATGGGAATATTAAGTGCTTCATCTAGAAATTCAATGATTTTTTAGATAAATAAGATCTAAATTCCTAAATTTTCAATTTTAACTGATTGTAAAACCAAGACATTCAAGAGTTTTTGGGTTTAATTAGAAAACATTCCATGGTTTTTAAAGGAATACGATGAGCTACGTTAGAAAATTCAAGATTTCTTGGGATTTTTAAGTAATTCTTCAATTGTTATCAAAATCTTTAAAGTGTTTCATCCAGAAAATTCAGGACTTTTTGGTGAATTAGTTTAATATTCCATTATTTTCAATGATTAGTGAGTGTTTTATCGTGGCATTCAAAAACCATTTTGAATTTCAGTTTTTAGACCCTGATTCTCTAGGTATTCAAGGTGTTTCATTAATATATTCTTATACTATTATGGTATTTTAATGAAATATTGTTTCCTACATTAAGAAACTCAACAGTTTGTGTGTTTTTTAAGATTAAATTCCATGATTTACAAGGAATACTATGGACTCTGCCAATAAATATAAAATTAAATGGGAATATTAAGTGCTTCATCTAGAAATTCGATGATTTATTAGATGAATAAGATCTAAATTCCAAAATTTTCAATTTTAACTGATTGTAAAACCAAGACATTCAAGAGTTTTTTGGATTAATTAGAATACATTCCATGGTTTCTAAAGGCATACGATGTGCTACGTTAGAAAATTCAAGATTTCTTGGGATTTTTAAGTTATTCCTCAAATATTCCCATAGAATATAGAGTGCTTCATCTAGAAATTCAATGATTTTTTTGTGTGTATAAGTTCTAAATTCCTAAATTTTCAATTTTAACTGATTGTAAAACCAAGAATTTTAAGAGTTTTTAGGTTTAATTAGAATTCATTCCAAAGATTTTTAAGGAATACAATATGCTTCGTCAAAAAATTCGATATTTCTTGGGATTTTTATGTTATTCGTCAATTGTTATCAAAGTCTTTAAAGTGTTACATACAGAAAATTCAGAACTTTTTGGTGAATTAGTTTAATATTCCATTATTTTCAATGATCACTGATTGTGTTATCGTGGAATTCAGCAACATTTTGAATTTCAGTTTTTAAACCCTGATTCTCTAGGAATTCATGGTGTTTCATTAATATATTCTTTTTACTATTATGGTATTTTAATGAAATATTGTTTCCTACATTATGAAATTCAAGAGTTTGTGTGTTTATTAAGATTAAAGTCCATTAATTACAAGGAATACTATGGACTTCGCCAATAAATATAAAATTTAATGGGGAATATCAAGTGCTTCATCTAGAAATTCAATGATTTTTTAGATGAATAAGATCTTAATTCCAAAATTTTCAATTTTAACTGATTGTAAAACCAAGACATTCAAGAGTTTTTGGGATTAATTAGAAAACATTCCATGGTTTTTAAAGGAATACGATGAGCTACGTTAGAAAATTCAAGATTTCTTGGGATTTTTAAGTAATTCTTCAATTGTTATCAAAATCTTTAAAGTGTTTCATCCAGAAAATTCAGGACTTTTTGGTGAATTAGTTTAATATTCCATTATTTTCAATGATTACTGATTGTGTTATCGTGGAATTCAGAAACATTTTGAATTTCAGTTTTTAAACCCTGATTCTCTAGGAATTCAAGGTGTTTCATTAATATATTCTTATACTATTATGGTATTTTAATGGAATTTTGTTACCTACATTAAGAATTTCAAGAGTTTGTGTGTTTATTAAGATTAAATTCCATGAATTACAAGGAACACTATGGCCTACGTCAATAAATATAAAATTTAATGGGAATATTAAGTGCTTCATCTAGAAATTCAATGATTTTTTAGATAAATAAGATCTAAATTCCTAAATTTTCAATTTTAACTGATTGTAAAACCAAGACATTCAAGAGTTTTTGGGTTTAATTAGAAAACATTCCATGGTTTTTAAAGGAATACGATGAGCTACGTTAGAAAATTCAAGATTTCTTGGGATTTTTAAGTAATTCTTCAATTGTTATCAAAATCTTTAAAGTGTTTCATCCAGAAAATTCAGGACTTTTTGGTGAATTAGTTTAATATTCCATTATTTTCAATGATTAGTGAGTGTTTTATCGTGGCATTCAAAAACCATTTTGAATTTCAGTTTTTAGACCCTGATTCTCTAGGTATTCAAGGTGTTTCATTAATATATTCTTATACTATTATGGTATTTTAATGAAATATTGTTTCCTACATTAAGAAACTCAACAGTTTGTGTGTTTTTTAAGATTAAATTCCATGATTTACAAGGAATACTATGGACTCTGCCAATAAATATAAAATTAAATGGGAATATTAAGTGCTTCATCTAGAAATTCGATGATTTATTAGATGAATAAGATCTAAATTCCAAAATTTTCAATTTTAACTGATTGTAAAACCAAGACATTCAAGAGTTTTTTGGATTAATTAGAATACATTCCATGGTTTCTAAAGGCATACGATGTGCTACGTTAGAAAATTCAAGATTTCTTGGGATTTTTAAGTTATTCCTCAAATATTCCCATAGAATATAGAGTGCTTCATCTAGAAATTCAATGATTTTTTTGTGTGTATAAGTTCTAAATTCCTAAATTTTCAATTTTAACTGATTGTAAAACCAAGAATTTTAAGAGTTTTTAGGTTTAATTAGAATTCATTCCAAAGATTTTTAAGGAATACAATATGCTTCGTCAAAAAATTCGATATTTCTTGGGATTTTTATGTTATTCGTCAATTGTTATCAAAGTCTTTAAAGTGTTACATACAGAAAATTCAGAACTTTTTGGTGAATTAGTTTAATATTCCATTATTTTCAATGATCACTGATTGTGTTATCGTGGAATTCAGCAACATTTTGAATTTCAGTTTTTAAACCCTGATTCTCTAGGAATTCATGGTGTTTCATTAATATATTCTTTTTACTATTATGGTATTTTAATGAAATATTGTTTCCTACATTATGAAATTCAAGAGTTTGTGTGTTTATTAAGATTAAAGTCCATTAATTACAAGGAATACTATGGACTTCGCCAATAAATATAAAATTTAATGGGGAATATCAAGTGCTTCATCTAGAAATTCAATGATTTTTTAGATGAATAAGATCTTAATTCCAAAATTTTCAATTTTAACTGATTGTAAAACCAAGACATTCAAGAGTTTTTGGGATTAATTAGAAAACATTCCATGGTTTTTAAAGGAATACGATGAGCTACGTTAGAAAATTCAAGATTTCTTGGGATTTTTAAGTAATTCTTCAATTGTTATCAAAATCTTTAAAGTGTTTCATCCAGAAAATTCAGGACTTTTTGGTGAATTAGTTTAATATTCCATTATTTTCAATGATTACTGATTGTGTTATCGTGGAATTCAGAAACATTTTGAATTTCAGTTTTTAAACCCTGATTCTCTAGGAATTCAAGGTGTTTCATTAATATATTCTTATACTATTATGGTATTTTAATGGAATTTTGTTACCTACATTAAGAATTTCAAGAGTTTGTGTGTTTATTAAGATTAAATTCCATGAATTACAAGGAACACTATGGCCTACGTCAATAAATATAAAATTTAATGGGAATATTAAGTGCTTCATCTAGAAATTCAATGATTTTTTAGATAAATAAGATCTAAATTCCTAAATTTTCAATTTTAACTGATTGTAAAACCAAGACATTCAAGAGTTTTTGGGTTTAATTAGAAAACATTCCATGGTTTTTAAAGGAATACGATGAGCTACGTTAGAAAATTCAAGATTTCTTGGGATTTTTAAGTAATTCTTCAATTGTTATCAAAATCTTTAAAGTGTTTCATCCAGAAAATTCAGGACTTTTTGGTGAATTAGTTTAATATTCCATTATTTTCAATGATTAGTGAGTGTTTTATCGTGGCATTCAAAAACCATTTTGAATTTCAGTTTTTAGACCCTGATTCTCTAGGTATTCAAGGTGTTTCATTAATATATTCTTATACTATTATGGTATTTTAATGAAATATTGTTTCCTACATTAAGAAACTCAACAGTTTGTGTGTTTTTTAAGATTAAATTCCATGATTTACAAGGAATACTATGGACTCTGCCAATAAATATAAAATTAAATGGGAATATTAAGTGCTTCATCTAGAAATTCGATGATTTATTAGATGAATAAGATCTAAATTCCAAAATTTTCAATTTTAACTGATTGTAAAACCAAGACATTCAAGAGTTTTTTGGATTAATTAGAATACATTCCATGGTTTCTAAAGGCATACGATGTGCTACGTTAGAAAATTCAAGATTTCTTGGGATTTTTAAGTTATTCCTCAAATATTCCCATAGAATATAGAGTGCTTCATCTAGAAATTCAATGATTTTTTTGTGTGTATAAGTTCTAAATTCCTAAATTTTCAATTTTAACTGATTGTAAAACCAAGAATTTTAAGAGTTTTTAGGTTTAATTAGAATTCATTCCAAAGATTTTTAAGGAATACAATATGCTTCGTCAAAAAATTCGATATTTCTTGGGATTTTTATGTTATTCGTCAATTGTTATCAAAGTCTTTAAAGTGTTACATACAGAAAATTCAGAACTTTTTGGTGAATTAGTTTAATATTCCATTATTTTCAATGATCACTGATTGTGTTATCGTGGAATTCAGCAACATTTTGAATTTCAGTTTTTAAACCCTGATTCTCTAGGAATTCATGGTGTTTCATTAATATATTCTTTTTACTATTATGGTATTTTAATGAAATATTGTTTCCTACATTATGAAATTCAAGAGTTTGTGTGTTTATTAAGATTAAAGTCCATTAATTACAAGGAATACTATGGACTTCGCCAATAAATATAAAATTTAATGGGGAATATCAAGTGCTTCATCTAGAAATTCAATGATTTTTTAGATGAATAAGATCTTAATTCCAAAATTTTCAATTTTAACTGATTGTAAAACCAAGACATTCAAGAGTTTTTGGGATTAATTAGAAAACATTCCATGGTTTTTAAAGGAATACGATGAGCTACGTTAGAAAATTCAAGATTTCTTGGGATTTTTAAGTAATTCTTCAATTGTTATCAAAATCTTTAAAGTGTTTCATCCAGAAAATTCAGGACTTTTTGGTGAATTAGTTTAATATTCCATTATTTTCAATGATTACTGATTGTGTTATCGTGGAATTCAGAAACATTTTGAATTTCAGTTTTTAAACCCTGATTCTCTAGGAATTCAAGGTGTTTCATTAATATATTCTTATACTATTATGGTATTTTAATGGAATTTTGTTACCTACATTAAGAATTTCAAGAGTTTGTGTGTTTATTAAGATTAAATTCCATGAATTACAAGGAACACTATGGCCTACGTCAATAAATATAAAATTTAATGGGAATATTAAGTGCTTCATCTAGAAATTCAATGATTTTTTAGATAAATAAGATCTAAATTCCTAAATTTTCAATTTTAACTGATTGTAAAACCAAGACATTCAAGAGTTTTTGGGTTTAATTAGAAAACATTCCATGGTTTTTAAAGGAATACGATGAGCTACGTTAGAAAATTCAAGATTTCTTGGGATTTTTAAGTAATTCTTCAATTGTTATCAAAATCTTTAAAGTGTTTCATCCAGAAAATTCAGGACTTTTTGGTGAATTAGTTTAATATTCCATTATTTTCAATGATTAGTGAGTGTTTTATCGTGGCATTCAAAAACCATTTTGAATTTCAGTTTTTAGACCCTGATTCTCTAGGTATTCAAGGTGTTTCATTAATATATTCTTATACTATTATGGTATTTTAATGAAATATTGTTTCCTACATTAAGAAACTCAACAGTTTGTGTGTTTTTTAAGATTAAATTCCATGATTTACAAGGAATACTATGGACTCTGCCAATAAATATAAAATTAAATGGGAATATTAAGTGCTTCATCTAGAAATTCGATGATTTATTAGATGAATAAGATCTAAATTCCAAAATTTTCAATTTTAACTGATTGTAAAACCAAGACATTCAAGAGTTTTTTGGATTAATTAGAATACATTCCATGGTTTCTAAAGGCATACGATGTGCTACGTTAGAAAATTCAAGATTTCTTGGGATTTTTAAGTTATTCCTCAAATATTCCCATAGAATATAGAGTGCTTCATCTAGAAATTCAATGATTTTTTTGTGTGTATAAGTTCTAAATTCCTAAATTTTCAATTTTAACTGATTGTAAAACCAAGAATTTTAAGAGTTTTTAGGTTTAATTAGAATTCATTCCAAAGATTTTTAAGGAATACAATATGCTTCGTCAAAAAATTCGATATTTCTTGGGATTTTTATGTTATTCGTCAATTGTTATCAAAGTCTTTAAAGTGTTACATACAGAAAATTCAGAACTTTTTGGTGAATTAGTTTAATATTCCATTATTTTCAATGATCACTGATTGTGTTATCGTGGAATTCAGCAACATTTTGAATTTCAGTTTTTAAACCCTGATTCTCTAGGAATTCATGGTGTTTCATTAATATATTCTTTTTACTATTATGGTATTTTAATGAAATATTGTTTCCTACATTATGAAATTCAAGAGTTTGTGTGTTTATTAAGATTAAAGTCCATTAATTACAAGGAATACTATGGACTTCGCCAATAAATATAAAATTTAATGGGGAATATCAAGTGCTTCATCTAGAAATTCAATGATTTTTTAGATGAATAAGATCTTAATTCCAAAATTTTCAATTTTAACTGATTGTAAAACCAAGACATTCAAGAGTTTTTGGGATTAATTAGAAAACATTCCATGGTTTTTAAAGGAATACGATGAGCTACGTTAGAAAATTCAAGATTTCTTGGGATTTTTAAGTAATTCTTCAATTGTTATCAAAATCTTTAAAGTGTTTCATCCAGAAAATTCAGGACTTTTTGGTGAATTAGTTTAATATTCCATTATTTTCAATGATTACTGATTGTGTTATCGTGGAATTCAGAAACATTTTGAATTTCAGTTTTTAAACCCTGATTCTCTAGGAATTCAAGGTGTTTCATTAATATATTCTTATACTATTATGGTATTTTAATGGAATTTTGTTACCTACATTAAGAATTTCAAGAGTTTGTGTGTTTATTAAGATTAAATTCCATGAATTACAAGGAACACTATGGCCTACGTCAATAAATATAAAATTTAATGGGAATATTAAGTGCTTCATCTAGAAATTCAATGATTTTTTAGATAAATAAGATCTAAATTCCTAAATTTTCAATTTTAACTGATTGTAAAACCAAGACATTCAAGAGTTTTTGGGTTTAATTAGAAAACATTCCATGGTTTTTAAAGGAATACGATGAGCTACGTTAGAAAATTCAAGATTTCTTGGGATTTTTAAGTAATTCTTCAATTGTTATCAAAATCTTTAAAGTGTTTCATCCAGAAAATTCAGGACTTTTTGGTGAATTAGTTTAATATTCCATTATTTTCAATGATTAGTGAGTGTTTTATCGTGGCATTCAAAAACCATTTTGAATTTCAGTTTTTAGACCCTGATTCTCTAGGTATTCAAGGTGTTTCATTAATATATTCTTATACTATTATGGTATTTTAATGAAATATTGTTTCCTACATTAAGAAACTCAACAGTTTGTGTGTTTTTTAAGATTAAATTCCATGATTTACAAGGAATACTATGGACTCTGCCAATAAATATAAAATTAAATGGGAATATTAAGTGCTTCATCTAGAAATTCGATGATTTATTAGATGAATAAGATCTAAATTCCAAAATTTTCAATTTTAACTGATTGTAAAACCAAGACATTCAAGAGTTTTTTGGATTAATTAGAATACATTCCATGGTTTCTAAAGGCATACGATGTGCTACGTTAGAAAATTCAAGATTTCTTGGGATTTTTAAGTTATTCCTCAAATATTCCCATAGAATATAGAGTGCTTCATCTAGAAATTCAATGATTTTTTTGTGTGTATAAGTTCTAAATTCCTAAATTTTCAATTTTAACTGATTGTAAAACCAAGAATTTTAAGAGTTTTTAGGTTTAATTAGAATTCATTCCAAAGATTTTTAAGGAATACAATATGCTTCGTCAAAAAATTCGATATTTCTTGGGATTTTTATGTTATTCGTCAATTGTTATCAAAGTCTTTAAAGTGTTACATACAGAAAATTCAGAACTTTTTGGTGAATTAGTTTAATATTCCATTATTTTCAATGATCACTGATTGTGTTATCGTGGAATTCAGCAACATTTTGAATTTCAGTTTTTAAACCCTGATTCTCTAGGAATTCATGGTGTTTCATTAATATATTCTTTTTACTATTATGGTATTTTAATGAAATATTGTTTCCTACATTATGAAATTCAAGAGTTTGTGTGTTTATTAAGATTAAAGTCCATTAATTACAAGGAATACTATGGACTTCGCCAATAAATATAAAATTTAATGGGGAATATCAAGTGCTTCATCTAGAAATTCAATGATTTTTTAGATGAATAAGATCTTAATTCCAAAATTTTCAATTTTAACTGATTGTAAAACCAAGACATTCAAGAGTTTTTGGGATTAATTAGAAAACATTCCATGGTTTTTAAAGGAATACGATGAGCTACGTTAGAAAATTCAAGATTTCTTGGGATTTTTAAGTAATTCTTCAATTGTTATCAAAATCTTTAAAGTGTTTCATCCAGAAAATTCAGGACTTTTTGGTGAATTAGTTTAATATTCCATTATTTTCAATGATTACTGATTGTGTTATCGTGGAATTCAGAAACATTTTGAATTTCAGTTTTTAAACCCTGATTCTCTAGGAATTCAAGGTGTTTCATTAATATATTCTTATACTATTATGGTATTTTAATGGAATTTTGTTACCTACATTAAGAATTTCAAGAGTTTGTGTGTTTATTAAGATTAAATTCCATGAATTACAAGGAACACTATGGCCTACGTCAATAAATATAAAATTTAATGGGAATATTAAGTGCTTCATCTAGAAATTCAATGATTTTTTAGATAAATAAGATCTAAATTCCTAAATTTTCAATTTTAACTGATTGTAAAACCAAGACATTCAAGAGTTTTTGGGTTTAATTAGAAAACATTCCATGGTTTTTAAAGGAATACGATGAGCTACGTTAGAAAATTCAAGATTTCTTGGGATTTTTAAGTAATTCTTCAATTGTTATCAAAATCTTTAAAGTGTTTCATCCAGAAAATTCAGGACTTTTTGGTGAATTAGTTTAATATTCCATTATTTTCAATGATTAGTGAGTGTTTTATCGTGGCATTCAAAAACCATTTTGAATTTCAGTTTTTAGACCCTGATTCTCTAGGTATTCAAGGTGTTTCATTAATATATTCTTATACTATTATGGTATTTTAATGAAATATTGTTTCCTACATTAAGAAACTCAACAGTTTGTGTGTTTTTTAAGATTAAATTCCATGATTTACAAGGAATACTATGGACTCTGCCAATAAATATAAAATTAAATGGGAATATTAAGTGCTTCATCTAGAAATTCGATGATTTATTAGATGAATAAGATCTAAATTCCAAAATTTTCAATTTTAACTGATTGTAAAACCAAGACATTCAAGAGTTTTTTGGATTAATTAGAATACATTCCATGGTTTCTAAAGGCATACGATGTGCTACGTTAGAAAATTCAAGATTTCTTGGGATTTTTAAGTTATTCCTCAAATATTCCCATAGAATATAGAGTGCTTCATCTAGAAATTCAATGATTTTTTTGTGTGTATAAGTTCTAAATTCCTAAATTTTCAATTTTAACTGATTGTAAAACCAAGAATTTTAAGAGTTTTTAGGTTTAATTAGAATTCATTCCAAAGATTTTTAAGGAATACAATATGCTTCGTCAAAAAATTCGATATTTCTTGGGATTTTTATGTTATTCGTCAATTGTTATCAAAGTCTTAAAGTGTTACATACAGAAAATTCAGAACTTTTTGGTGAATTAGTTTAATATTCCATTATTTTCAATGATCACTGATTGTGTTATCGTGGAATTCAGCAACATTTTGAATTTCAGTTTTTAAACCCTGATTCTCTAGGAATTCATGGTGTTTCATTAATATATTCTTTTTACTATTATGGTATTTTAATGAAATATTGTTTCCTACATTATGAAATTCAAGAGTTTGTGTGTTTATTAAGATTAAAGTCCATTAATTACAAGGAATACTATGGACTTCGCCAATAAATATAAAATTTAATGGGGAATATCAAGTGCTTCATCTAGAAATTCAATGATTTTTTAGATGAATAAGATCTTAATTCCAAAATTTTCAATTTTAACTGATTGTAAAACCAAGACATTCAAGAGTTTTTGGGATTAATTAGAAAACATTCCATGGTTTTTAAAGGAATACGATGAGCTACGTTAGAAAATTCAAGATTTCTTGGGATTTTTAAGTAATTCTTCAATTGTTATCAAAATCTTTAAAGTGTTTCATCCAGAAAATTCAGGACTTTTTGGTGAATTAGTTTAATATTCCATTATTTTCAATGATTACTGATTGTGTTATCGTGGAATTCAGAAACATTTTGAATTTCAGTTTTTAAACCCTGATTCTCTAGGAATTCAAGGTGTTTCATTAATATATTCTTATACTATTATGGTATTTTAATGGAATTTTGTTACCTACATTAAGAATTTCAAGAGTTTGTGTGTTTATTAAGATTAAATTCCATGAATTACAAGGAACACTATGGCCTACGTCAATAAATATAAAATTTAATGGGAATATTAAGTGCTTCATCTAGAAATTCAATGATTTTTTAGATAAATAAGATCTAAATTCCTAAATTTTCAATTTTAACTGATTGTAAAACCAAGACATTCAAGAGTTTTTGGGTTTAATTAGAAAACATTCCATGGTTTTTAAAGGAATACGATGAGCTACGTTAGAAAATTCAAGATTTCTTGGGATTTTTAAGTAATTCTTCAATTGTTATCAAAATCTTTAAAGTGTTTCATCCAGAAAATTCAGGACTTTTTGGTGAATTAGTTTAATATTCCATTATTTTCAATGATTAGTGAGTGTTTTATCGTGGCATTCAAAAACCATTTTGAATTTCAGTTTTTAGACCCTGATTCTCTAGGTATTCAAGGTGTTTCATTAATATATTCTTATACTATTATGGTATTTTAATGAAATATTGTTTCCTACATTAAGAAACTCAACAGTTTGTGTGTTTTTTAAGATTAAATTCCATGATTTACAAGGAATACTATGGACTCTGCCAATAAATATAAAATTAAATGGGAATATTAAGTGCTTCATCTAGAAATTCGATGATTTATTAGATGAATAAGATCTAAATTCCAAAATTTTCAATTTTAACTGATTGTAAAACCAAGACATTCAAGAGTTTTTTGGATTAATTAGAATACATTCCATGGTTTCTAAAGGCATACGATGTGCTACGTTAGAAAATTCAAGATTTCTTGGGATTTTTAAGTTATTCCTCAAATATTCCCATAGAATATAGAGTGCTTCATCTAGAAATTCAATGATTTTTTTGTGTGTATAAGTTCTAAATTCCTAAATTTTCAATTTTAACTGATTGTAAAACCAAGAATTTTAAGAGTTTTTAGGTTTAATTAGAATTCATTCCAAAGATTTTTAAGGAATACAATATGCTTCGTCAAAAAATTCGATATTTCTTGGGATTTTTATGTTATTCGTCAATTGTTATCAAAGTCTTTAAAGTGTTACATACAGAAAATTCAGAACTTTTTGGTGAATTAGTTTAATATTCCATTATTTTCAATGATCACTGATTGTGTTATCGTGGAATTCAGCAACATTTTGAATTTCAGTTTTTAAACCCTGATTCTCTAGGAATTCATGGTGTTTCATTAATATATTCTTTTTACTATTATGGTATTTTAATGAAATATTGTTTCCTACATTATGAAATTCAAGAGTTTGTGTGTTTATTAAGATTAAAGTCCATTAATTACAAGGAATACTATGGACTTCGCCAATAAATATAAAATTTAATGGGGAATATCAAGTGCTTCATCTAGAAATTCAATGATTTTTTAGATGAATAAGATCTTAATTCCAAAATTTTCAATTTTAACTGATTGTAAAACCAAGACATTCAAGAGTTTTTGGGATTAATTAGAAAACATTCCATGGTTTTTAAAGGAATACGATGAGCTACGTTAGAAAATTCAAGATTTCTTGGGATTTTTAAGTAATTCTTCAATTGTTATCAAAATCTTTAAAGTGTTTCATCCAGAAAATTCAGGACTTTTTGGTGAATTAGTTTAATATTCCATTATTTTCAATGATTACTGAGTGTTTTATCGTGGCATTCAAAAACCATTTTGAATTTCAGTTATTATACCCTGATTCTTCAGGAATTCATGGTGTTTCATTAATATATTCTTTTACTACTATGGTATTTTAATGAAATATTGTTTCCTACATTAAGAAATTCAAGAGTTTGTGTGTTTATTAAGATTAAAGTCCATTAATTACAAGGAATACTATGGACTACGCCAATAAATATAAAATTTAATGGGGAATATCAAGTGCTTCATCTAGAAATTCAATGATTTTTTAGATGAATAAGATCTAAATTCCAAAATTTTCAATTTTAACTGATTGTAAAACCAAGACATTCAAGAGTTTTTTGGATTAATTAGAATACATTCCATGGTTTTTAAAGGAATACGATGTGCTACGTTAGAAAATTCAAGATTTCTTGGGATTTTTAAGTTATTCCTCAAATATTCCCATAGAATATAGAGTTCTTTATCAAGAAATTCAATGATTTTTTTGTGTGTATAAGTTCTACATTCCTAAATTTTCAATTTTAACTGATTGTAAAACCAAGAATTTTAAGAGTTTTTGGGTTTAATTAGAATTCATTCCAAAGATTGTTAAGGAATACAATATGCTTCGTCAAAAAATTCGATATTTCTTGTGATTTTTATGTTATTCGTCAATTGTTATCAAAGTCTTTAAAGTGTTACATACAGAAAATTCAGAACTTTTTGGTGAATTAGTTTAATATTCCATTATTTTCAATAATTAGTGAGTGTTTTATCGTGGCATTCAAAAACCATTTTGAATTTCAGTTTTTAGACCCTGATTCTCTAGGAATTCATGGTTTTTCATTAAAATATTCTTTTACTATTATGGTATTTTTATAGAATTATAATTCCTACATTGAGACATTCAAGTGTTTATGTTTTTATTAAGATTAAAGTCCATGAATTACAAGGAATACTATGGCCTACGTCAATAAATATAAAATTTAATGGTAATATTAAATGCTTCATCTAGAAATTCAATGATTTTTTAGATAAATAAGATCTAAATTCCTAAATTTTCAATTTTAACTGATTGTAAAACCAAGACATTCAAGAGTTTTTGGGTTTAATTAGAAAACATTCCATGGTTTTTAAAGGAATACGATGAGCTACGTTAGAAAATTCAAGATTTCTTGGGATTTTTAAGTAATTCTTCAATTGTTATCAAAATCTTTAAAATGTTTCATCCAGAAAATTCAGGACTTTTTGGTGAATTAGTTTAATATTCCATTATTTTCAATGATTACTGAGTGTTTTATCGTGGCATTCAAAAACCATTTTGAATTTCAGTTATTATACCCTGATTCTTCAGGAATTCATGGTGTTTCATTAATATATTCTTTTACTACTATGGTATTTTAATGAAATATTGTTTCCTACATTAAGAAATTCAAGAGTTTGTGTGTTTATTAAGATTAAAGTCCATTAATTACAAGGAATACTATGGACTACGCCAATAAATATAAAATTTAATGGGGAATATCAAGTGCTTCATCTAGAAATTCAATGATTTTTTAGATGAATAAGATCTAAATTCCAAAATTTTCAATTTTAACTGATTGTAAAACCAAGACATTCAAGAGTTTTTTGGATTAATTAGAATACATTCCATGGTTTTTAAAGGAATACGATGTGCTACGTTAGAAAATTCAAGATTTCTTGGGATTTTTAAGTTATTCCTCAAATATTCCCATAGAATATAGAGTTCTTTATCAAGAAATTCAATGATTTTTTTGTGTGTATAAGTTCTAAATTCCTAAATTTTCAATTTTAACTGATTGTAAAACCAAGAATTTTAAGAGTTTTTGGGTTTAATTAGAATTCATTCCAAAGATTGTTAAGGAATACAATATGCTTCGTCAAAAAATTCGATATTTCTTGGGATTTTTATGTTATTCGTCAATTGTTATCAAAGTCTTTAAAGTGTTACATACAGAAAATTCAGAACTTTTTGGTGAATTAGTTTAATATTCCATTATTTTCAATAATTAGTGAGTGTTTTATCGTGGCATTCAAAAACCATTTTGAATTTCAGTTTTTAGACCCTGATTCTCTAGGAATTCATGGTTTTTCATTAAAATATTCTTTTACTATTATGGTATTTTTATAGAATTATAATTCCTACATTGAGACATTCAAGTGTTTATGTTTTTATTAAGATTAAAGTCCATGAATTACAAGGAATACTATGGCCTACGTCAATAAATATAAAATTTAATGGGAATATTAAATGCTTCATCTAGAAATTCAATGATTTTTTAGATAAATAAGATCTAAATTCCTAAATTTTCAATTTTAACTGATTGTAAAACCAAGACATTCAAGAGTTTTTGGGATTAATTAGAAAACATTCCATGGTTTGTAAAGGAATACGATGAGTTACGTTAGAAAATTCAAGATTTCTTGGGATTTTTAAGTAATTCTTCAATTGTTATCAAAATCTTTAAAGTGTTTCATCCAGAAAATTCAGGACTTTTTGGTGAATTAGTTTAATATTCCATTATTTTCAATGATCGCTGATTGTGTTATCGTGGAATTCAGAAACATTTTGAATTTCAGTTTTTAAACCCTGATTCTCTAGGAATTCAAGGTGTTTCATTAATATATTCTTATACTATTATGGTATTTTAATGGAATTTTGTTACCTACATTAAGAAATTCAAGAGTTTGTGTGTTTATTAAGATTAAATTCCATGAATTACAAGGAACACTATGGCCTACGTCAATAAATATAAAATTTAATGGGAATATTAAGTGCTTCATCTAGAAATTCAATGATTTTTTAGATAAATAAGATCTAAATTCCTAAATTTTCAATTTTAACTGATTGTAAAACCAAGACATTCAAGAGTTTTTGGGATTAATTAGAAAACATTCCATGGTTTTTAAAGGAATACGATGAGCTACGTTAGAAAATTCAAGATTTCTTGGGATTTTTAAGTAATTCTTCAATTGTTATCAAAATCTTTAAAGTGTTTCATCCAGAAAATTCAGGACTTTTTGGTGAATTAGTTTAATATTCCATTATTTTCAATGATTACTGAGTGTTTTATCGTGGCATTCAAAAACCATTTTGAATTTCAGTTATTATACCCTGATTCTTCAGGAATTCATGGTGTTTCATTAATATATTCTTTTACTACTATGGTATTTTAATGAAATATTGTTTCCTACATTAAGAAATTCAAGAGTTTGTGTGTTTATTAAGATTAAAGTCCATGAATTACAAGGAATACTATGGACTACGTCAATAAATATAAAATTTAATGGGAATATTAAGTGCTTCATCTAAAAATTCAATGATATTTTACATGAAAAAGTTGTAAATTCCCAAAGTTTTCAATTTTAACTGATTGTAAAACCAAGACATTCAAGAGTTTTTGGGATTAATTAGAAAACATTCCATGGTTTGTAAAGGAATACGATGAGTTACGTTAGAAAATTCAAGATTTCTTGGGATTTTTAAGTAATTCTTCAATTGTTATCAAAATCTTTAAAGTGTTTCATCCAGAAAATTCAGGACTTTTTGGTGAATTAGTTTAATATTCCATTATTTTCAATGATCACTGATTGTGTTATCGTGGAATTCAGCAACATTTTGAATTTCAGTTTTTAAACCCTGATTCTCTAGGAATTCATGGTGTTTCATTAATATATTCTTTTTACTATTATGGTATTTTAATGAAATATTGTTTCCTACATTATGAAATTCAAGAGTTTGTGTATTTATTAAGATTAAAGTCCATTAATTACAAGGAATACTATGGACTTCGCCAATAAATATAAAATTTAATGGGGAATATCAAGTGCTTCATCTAGAAATTCAATGATTTTTTAGATGAATAAGATCTTAATTCCAAAATTTTCAATTTTAACTGATTGTAAAACCAAGACATTCAAGAGTTTTTGGGATTAATTAGAAACATTCCATGGTTTTTAAAGGAATACGATGAGCTACGTTAGAAAATTCAAGATTTCTTGGGATTTTTAAGTAATTCTTCAATTGTTATCAAAATCTTTAAAGTGTTTCATCCAGAAAATTCAGGACTTTTTGGTGAATTAGTTTAATATTCCATTATTTTCAATGATTACTGATTGTGTTATCGTGGAATTCAGAAACATTTTGAATTTCAGTTTTTAAACCCTGATTCTCTAGGAATTCAAGGTGTTTCATTAATATATTCTTATACTATTATGGTATTTTAATGGAATTTTGTTACCTACATTAAGAAATTCAAGAGTTTGTGTATTTATTAAGATTAAAGTCCATTAATTACAAGGAATACTATGGACTTCGCCAATAAATATAAAATTTAATGGGGAATATCAAGTGCTTCATCTAGAAATTCAATGATTTTTTAGATGAATAAGATCTAAATTCCAAAATTTTCAATTTTAACTGATTGTAAAACCAAGACATTCAAGAGTTTTTTGGATTAATTAGAATACATTCCATGGTTTTTAAAGGAATACGATGTGCTACGTTAGAAAATTCAAGATTTCTTGGGATTTTTAAGTTATTCCTCAAATATTCCCATAGAATATAGAGTTCTTTATCAAGAAATTCAATGATTTTTTTGTGTGTATAAGTTCTAAATTCCTAAATTTTCAATTTTAACTGATTGTAAAACTAAGAATTTTAAGAGTTTTTGGGTTTAATTAGAATACATTCCATGGTTTTTAAAGGAATATAATATGCTTCGTCAAAAAATTCGATATTTCTTGGGATTTTTATGTTATTCCTCAATTGTTATCAAAGTCTTTAAAGTGTTACATCCAGAAAATTCAGGACTTTTTGGTGAAATTAGTTTAATATTCCATTATTTCAATAATCACTGATTGTTTTATCGTGGAATTCAAGAAACATATTGAATTTCAGTTTTTAAACCCTGATTCTCTAGGAATTCATGGTGTTTCATTACTATATTCTTTTTACTATTATGGTATTTTAATGAAATATTGTTTCCTACATTATGAAATTCAAGAGTTTGTGTGTTTATTAAGATTAAAGTCCATTAATTACAAGGAATACTATGGACTACGCCAATAAATATAAAATTTAATGGGAATATCATGTGCTTCATCTAGAAATTCAATGATTTTTTAGATAAATAAGATCTAAATTCCTAAATTTTCAATTTTAACTGATTGTAAAACCAAGACATTCAAGAGTTTTTGGGATTAATTAGAAAACATTCCATGGTTTGTAAAGGAATACGATGAGTTACGTTAGAAAATTCAAGATTTCTTGGGATTTTTAAGTAATTCTTCAATTGTTATCAAAATCTTTAAAGTGTTTCATCCAGAAAATTCAGGACTTTTTGGTGAATTAGTTTAATATTCCATTATTTTCAATGATCACTGATTGTGTTATCGTGGAATTCAGCAACATTTTGAATTTCAGTTTTTAAACCCTGATTCTCTAGGAATTCAAGGTGTTTCATTAATATATTCTTATACTATTATGGTATTTTAATGGAATTTTGTTACCTACATTAAGAATTTCAAGAGTTTGTGTGTTTATTAAGATTAAATTCCATGAATTACAAGGAACACTATGGCCTACGTCAATAAATATAAAATTTAATGGGAATATTAAGTGCTTCATCTAGAAATTCAATGATTTTTTAGATAAATAAGATCTAAATTCCTAAATTTTCAATTTTAACTGATTGTAAAACCAAGACATTCAAGAGTTTTTGGGTTTAATTAGAAAACATTCCATGGTTTTTAAAGGAATACGATGAGCTACGTTAGAAAATTCAAGATTTCTTGGGATTTTTAAGTAATTCTTCAATTGTTATCAAAATCTTTAAAGTGTTTCATCCAGAAAATTCAGGACTTTTTGGTGAATTAGTTTAATATTCCATTATTTTCAATGATTACTGAGTGTTTTATCGTGGCATTCAAAAACCATTTTGAATTTCAGTTATTATACCCTGATTCTTCAGGAATTCATGGTGTTTCATTAATATATTCTTTTACTACTATGGTATTTTAATGAAATATTGTTTCCTAAATTAAGAAATTCAAGAGTTTGTGTGTTTATTAAGATTAAAGTCCATTAATTACAAGGAATACTATGGACTACGCCAATAAATATAAAATTTAATGGGGAATATCAAGTGCTTCATCTAGAAATTCAATGATTTTTTAGATGAATAAGATCTAAATTCCAAAATTTTCAATTTTAACTGATTGTAAAACCAAGACATTCAAGAGTTTTTTGGATTAATTAGAATACATTCCATGGTTTTTAAAGGAATACGATGTGCTACGTTAGAAAATTCAAGATTTCTTGGGATTTTTAAGTTATTCCTCAAATATTCCCATAGAATATAGAGTTCTTTATCAAGAAATTCAATGATTTTTTGTGTGTATAAGTTCTAAATTCCTAAATTTTCAATTTTAACTGATTGTAAAACCAAGAATTTTAAGAGTTTTTGGGTTTAATTAGAATTCATTCCAAAGATTGTTAAGGAATACAATATGCTTCGTCAAAAAATTCGATATTTCTTGGGATTTTTATGTTATTCGTCAATTGTTATCAAAGTCTTTAAAGTGTTACATACAGAAAATTCAGAACTTTTTGGTGAATTAGTTTAATATTCCATTATTTTCAATAATTAGTGAGTGTTTTATCGTGGCATTCAAAAACCATTTTGAATTTCAGTTTTTAGACCCTGATTCTCTAGGAATTCATGGTTTTTCATTAAAATATTCTTTTACTATTATGGTATTTTTATAGAATTATAATTCCTACATTGAGACATTCAAGTGTTTATGTTTTTATTAAGATTAAAGTCCATGAATTACAAGGAATACTATGGCCTACGTCAATAAATATAAAATTTAATGGGAATATTAAATGCTTCATCTAGAAATTCAATGATTTTTTAGATAAATAAGATCTAAATTCCTAAATTTTCAATTTTAACTGATTGTAAAACCAAGACATTCAAGAGTTTTTGGGATTAATTAGAAAACATTCCATGGTTTGTAAAGGAATACGATGAGTTACGTTAGAAAATTCAAGATTCTTGGGATTTTTAAGTAATTCTTCAATTGTTATCAAAATCTTTAAAGTGTTTCATCCAGAAATTCAGGACTTTTGGTGAATTAGTTTAATATTCCATTATTTTCAATGATCACTGATTGTGTTATCGTGGAATTCAGAAACATTTTGAATTTCAGTTTTAAACCCTGATTCTCTAGGAATTCAGGGTGTTTCATTAATATATTCTTTTACTATTATGGTATTTTAATGGAATATTGTTTCCTACATTAATGAAATTCAAGAGTTTGTGTGTTTATTAAGATTAAATTCCATGAATTACAAGGAATACTATGGACTACGTCAATAAATATAAAATTTAATGGGAATATTAAGTGCTTCATCTAGAAATTCAATGATTTTTTAGATAAATAAGATCTAAATTCCAAAATTTTCAATTTTAACTGATTGTAAAACCAAGACATTCAAGAGTTTTTGGGATTAATTAGAAAACATTCCATGGTTTTTAAAGGAATACGATGAGCTACGTTAGAAAATTCAAGATTTCTTGGGATTTTTAAGTAATTCTTCAATTGTTATCAAAATCTTTAAAGTGTTTCATCCAGAAAATTCAGGACTTTTTGGTGAATTAGTTTAATATTCCATTATTTTCAATGATTACTGATTGTGTTTATCGTGGAATTCAGAAACATTTTGAATTTCAGTTTTTAACCCTGATTCTCTAGGAATTCAAGGTGTTTCATTAATATATTCTTATACTATTATGGTATTTTAATGAAATTTTGTTACCTACATTAAGAATTTCAGAGTTTATGTTTTTATTAAGATTAAAGTCCATGAATTACAAGGAATACTATGGCCTACGTCAATAAATATAAAATTTAATGGGAATATTAATGCTTCATCTAGAAATTCAATGATTTTTTAGATAATAAGATCTAAATTCCTAAATTTTCAATTTTAACTGATTGTAAAACCAAGACATTCAAGAGTTTTTGGGATTAATTAGAAAACATTCCATGGTTTTAAAGGAATACGATGAGCTACGTTAGAAAATTCAAGATTTCTTGGGATTTTTAAGTAATTCTTCAATTGTTATCAAAATCTTTAAAGTGTTTCATCCAGAAAATTCAGGACTTTTTGGTGAATTAGTTTAATATTCCATTATTTTCAATGATTACTGAGTGTGTTTATCGTGGAATTCAGAAACCATTTTGAATTTCAGTATTTAAACCCTGATTCTCTAGGAATTCATGGTGTTTCATTAATATATTCTTTTACTACTATGGTATTTTAATGAAATTTGTTTCCTACATTAAGAAATTCAAGACTTTTTGGTGAATTAGATTAATATTCCATTATTTTCAATGATCACTGATGGTGTATCGTGGAATTCAGAAATTTAATTTCAGTTTTTAAACCCTGATTCTCTAGGAATTCAATGTTTTTTAGATGAATAAGATCTAAATTCCAAAATTTTCAATTTTAACTGATTGTAACCCAAGACATTCAAGAGTTTTTTGGATTAATTAGAATACATTCCATGGTTTTTAAAGAATACGATGTGCTACGTTAGAAAATTCAAGATTTCTTGGGATTTTTAAGTTATTCCTCAAATATTCCCATAGAATATAGAGTGCTTCATCTAGAAATTCAATGATTTTTTAGTGTGTATAAGTTCTAAATTCCTAAATTTTCAATTTTAACTGATTGTAAAACCAAGAATTTAAGAGTTTTTGGGATTAATTAGAATTCATTCCAAAGATTTTTAAGGAATACGATGCTTCGTCAAAAAATTCGATATTTCTTGGGATTTTTATGTTATTCGTCAATTGTTATCAAAGTCTTTAAAGTGTTACATACAGAAAATTCAGAACTTTTTGGTGAATTAGTTTAATATTCCATTATTTTCAATTAATTAGTGAGTGTTTTATCGTGGCATTCAAAAACCATTTTGAATTTCAGTTTTTAGACCCTGATTCTCTAGGAATTCATGGTTTTTCATTAATATATTCTTTTACTATTATGGTATTTTATAGAATTATAATTCCTACATTGAGACATTCAAGTGTTTATGTTTTTATTAAGATTAAAGTCCATGAATTACAAGGAATACTATGGCTACGTCAATAAATATAAAATTTAATGGGAATATTAAATGCTTCATCTAGAAATTCAATGATTTTTTAGATGAATAAGATCTAAATTCCTAAATTTTCAATTTTAACTGATTGTAAAACCAAGACATTCAAGAGTTTTTGGGATTAATTAGAAAACATTCCATGGTTTGTAAAGGAATACGATGAGTTACGTTAGAAAATTCAAGATTTCTTGGGATTTTAAGTATTCTTCAATTGTTATCAAAATCTTTAAAGTGTTTCATCCAGAAAATTCAGGACTTTTTGGTGAATTAGTTTAATATCCATTATTTTCAATGATCACTGATTGTGTTATCGTGGAATTCAGCAACATTTTGAATTTCAGTTTTTAAACCCTGATTCTCTAGGAATTCATGGTGTTTCATTAATATATTCTTTTACTATTATGGTATTTTAATGAAATATTGTTCCTACATTATGAAATTCAAGAGTTTGTGTATTTATTAAGATTAAAGTCCATGAATTACAAGGAATACTATGGACTTACGTCAATAAATATAAAATTTAATGGGAATATTAAGTGCTTCATCTAGAAATTCAATGATTTTTTTAGATGAATAAGATCTTAATTCCCAAATTTTCAATTTTAACTGATTGTAAAACCAAGACATTCAAGAGTTTTGGGATTAATTAGAAAACATTCCATGGTTTTTAAGGAATACGATGAGCTATCGTTAGAAAATTCAAGATTTCTTGGGATTTTTAAGTAATTCTTCAATTGTTATCAAAATCTTTAAAGTGGTTCATCCAGAAAATTCAGGACTTTTTGGTGAATTAGTTTAATATTCCATTATTTTCAATGATTACTGATTGTGTTATCGTGGAATTCAGAAACATTTTGGAATTTCAGTTTTTAAACCCTGATTCTCTAGGAATTCATGTGTTTCATTAATATATTCTTTTACTATTATGGTATTTTAATGGAATTTTGTTCCCTACATTAAGAATTCAAGAGTTTGTGTGTTTATTAAGATTAAAGTCCATTATTACAAGGAATACTATGGACTACGCCAATAAATATAAAATTTAATGGGGAATATCAAGTGCTTCATCTAGAAATTCAATGATTTTTTAGATGAATAAGATCTAAATTCCAAATTTTCAATTTTAACTGATTGTAAAACCAAGACATTCAAGAGTTTTTGGATTAATTAGAAAACATTCCATGGTTTTTAAGGAATACGATATGCTTCGTTAGAAAATTCAAGATTTCTTGGGATTTTTTATTTTTCGTCAATTGTTATCAGTCTTTTTAAGTGTTACATCCAGAAAATTCAGGACTTTTTGGTGAATTAGTTTAATATTCCATTATTTTCAATGATTACTGAGTGTTTTATCGTGGCATTCAAAAACCATTTTGAATTTCAGTTTTTAGACCCTGATTCTCTAGAATTCATGGTGTTTCATTAATATATTCTTTTACTATTATGGTATTTTAATGAAATATTTGTTTCCTACATTAAGAAATTCAAGAGTTTGTGTGTTTATTAAGATTAAATCCATGAATTACAAGGAATACTATGGACTACGCCAATAAATATAAAATTTAATGGGAATATTAAGTGCTTCATCTAGAAATTCAATGATTTTTAGATGAATAAGTTCTAAATTCCCAAATTTTTCAATTTTAACTGATTGTAAAACCAAGACATTCAAGAGTTTTTTGGGATTAATTAAAAACATCCATGGTTTTTAAAGGAATACGATGAGCTACGTTCAAAATTCAAGATTTCTTGGGATTTTTAAGTTATTCGTCAATTGTTATCAAAGTCTTTAAAGTGTTACATCCAGAAAATTCAGGACTTTTTGGTGAATTAGTTTAATATTCCATTATTTTCAATGATTACTGAGTGTTTTATCGTGGCATTCAAAAACCATTTTGAATTTCAGTTTTTAGACCCTGATTCTCTAGGAATTCATGGTGTTTCATTAATATATCTTTTACTATTATGGTATTTTAATAAAATTGTTTCCCTACATTAAGAAATTCAAGAGTTTTTGTGTTTATTAAGATTAAATTCCATGAATTACAAGGAATACTATGGACTACGTCAATAAATATAAATTAATGGGAATATTAAGTGCTTCATCTAAAATTCAATGATTTTTTAGATGAATAAGTTCTAAATTCCAAAATTTTCAATTTTAACTGATTGTAAAACCAAGACATTCAAGAGTTTTTGGGATTAATTAGAATACATTCAATGTTTTTAAGGAATACGATGATGCTTCGTTAGAAAATTCAATATTTCATGGGATTTTTAAGTAATTGTCAATTGTTATCAAAATCTTTAAAGTGTTTCATCAGAAAATTCAGGACTTTTTGGTGAATAGTTTAATATTCCATTATTTTCAATGATTACTGAGTGTTTTATCGTGGCATTCAAAAACCATTTTGAATTTCAGTTTTTAGACCCTGATTCTCTAGGAATTCATGGTGTTTCATTAATATATTCTTTTACTATTATGGTATTTTAATGAATATTGTTTCCTACATTAAGAAATTCAAGAGTTTGTGTGTTTATTAAGATTAAATTCCATGAATTACAAGGAATACTATGGACTACGCCAATAAATATAAAATTAATGGGAATATTAAGTGCTTCATCTAGAAATTCAATGATTTTTAGATGAATAAAGTTGTAAATTCCAAATTTTCAATTTAACTGATTGTAAAACCAAGACATTCAAGAGTTTTTTGGATTAATTAGAAATACATTCCATGGTTTCTAAGGAATTACGATGTGCTACGTTGAAAATCAAGATTTCTTGGGATTTTTAAGTAATTCTTCAATTATTATCAAAATCTTTAAAGTGTTTCATCCAGAAAATTCAGGACTTTTTGGTGAATTAGTTTAATTTCCATTATTTTCAATGATTACTGAGTGTTTTAACGTGGCATTCAAAAACCATTTTGAATTTCAGTTTTTAGACCCAGATTCTCTAGGAATTCATGGTGTTTCATTAATATATTCTTTACTATTATGGTATTTTAATGAAATATTGTTCCTACATTAAGAAATTCAAGAGTTTTGTGTGTTTATTAAGAGTAAAGTCCATGAATTACAAGGAATACTATGGACTACGTCAATAAATATAAAATTAATGGGAAATTAAGTGCTTTATCTAAAAATTCAATGATATTTTTACATGAAAAAGTTCTAAATTCCCAAATTTTCAATTTTAACTGATTTTAAAACCAAGACATTCAAGAGTTTTTTGGATTAATTAGAAAACACCATGGTTTTTAAAGGATTACGATGTGCTACGTTAGAAAATTCAAGATTTCTTGGGATTTTTTAGTTATTCCTCAAATTTCCCATAGATATAGAGTGCTTCATCTAGAATTCAATGATTTTTTGTGTGTAATAAGTTCTAAATTCCTAATTTTCAATTTTACTGATTGTAAAACCAAGACATTCAAGAGTTTTTTGATTATTAGAAAAATCCATGGAATATTAAGTGCTTCATCTAGAAATTCAATGATTTTTTGATAAATAAGATCTAAATTCCAAAATTTTCAATTTTAACTGATTGTAAAACCAAGACATTCAAGAGTTTTTGGGATTAATTAGAAAACATTCCATGGTTTTTAAAGGAATACGATGAGCTTACGTTAGAAAATTCAAGATTTCTTGGGATTTTTAAGTAATTCTTCAATTGTTATCAAAATCTTTAAAGTGTTTCATACAGAAAATTCAGGACTTTTTGGTGAATTAGTTTAATATTCCATTATTTTCAATGATTACTGAGTGTTTTATCGTGGCATTCAAAACCATTTTGAATTTCAGTTTTAGACCCTGATTCTCTAGGAATTCATGGTTTTTCATTAAATATTCTTATACTATTATGGTATTTTATATGAAATATTGTTCCTACATTAGGACATTCAAGTGTTGTGTGTTTATTAAGATTAAAGTCCATGAATTACAAGGAATACTATGGCCTACGTCAATAAATATAAAATTTAATGGGAATATTAAGTGCTTCATCTAGAAATTCAATGATTTTTTAGATAAATAAGATCTAAATTCCTAAATTTTCAATTTTACTGATTGTAAAACCAAGACATTCAAGAGTTTTTGGGTTTAATTAGAATACATTCCAATGGTTTTTAAGGAATACAGATGAGTTACGTTAGAAAAATTCAAGATTTCTTGGGATTTTTATGTTATTCGCAATTGTTATCAAAGTCTTTAAAGTGTAACATACAGAAAATTCAGAACTTTTTGGTGAATTAGTATAATATTCCATTATTTTCAATTATTAGTGAGTGTTTTATCGTGGCATTCAAAAACCATTTTGAATTTCAGTTTTTAGACCCTGATTCTCTAGGAATTCATGGTTTTTCATTAATATATTCTTTTACTATTATGGTATTTTTATAGAATTATAATTCCTACATTGAGACATTCAAGTGTTTATGTTTTTATTAAGATTAAAGTCCATGAATTACAAGGAATACTATGGCCTACGTCAATAAATATAAAATTTAATGGGAATATTAAGTGCTTCATCTAGAAATTCAATGATTTTTTAGATAAATAAGATCTAAATTCCAAAATTTTCAATTTTAACTGATTGTAAAACCAAGACATTCAAGAGTTTTTGGGATTAATTAGAAAACAATCCATGGTTTTTAAAGGAATACGATGAGCTCGTTAGAAAATTCAAGATTTCATGGGATTTTTAAGTTATTTGTCAATTGTTATCAAAGTCTTTAAAGTGTTACATCCAGAAAATTCAGGACTTTTTGGTGAATTAGTTTAATATTCCATTATTTTCAATGATTAGTGAGTGTTTTATCGTGGCATTCAAAAACCATTTTGAATTTCAGTTATTATACCCTGATTCTTCAGGAATTCATGGTGTTTCATTAATATATTCTTTTACTACTATGGTATTTTAATGAAATATTGTTTCCTACATTAAGAAATTCAAGAGTTTGTGTGTTTATTAAGATTAAAGTCCATGAATTACAAGGAATACTATGGACTACGTCAATAAATATAAAATTTAATGGGAATATTAAGTGCTTCATCTAAAAATTCAATGATTTATTAGATGAATAAGATCTAAATTCCAAAATTTTCAATTTTAACTGATTGTAAAACCAAGACATTCAAGAGTTTTTTGGATTAATTAGAATACATTCCATGGTTTCTAAAGGCATACGATGTGCTACGTTAGAAAATTCAAGATTTCTTGGGATTTTTAAGTTATTCCTCAAATATTCCAATAGAATATAGAGTGCTTCATCTAGAAATTCAATGATTTTTTTGTGTGTATAAGTTCTAAATTACTAAATTTTCAATTTTAACTGATTGTAAAACCAAGACATTCAAGAGTTTTTGGGATTAATTAGAAAACAATCCATGGAATATTAAGTGCTTCATCTAGAAATTCAATGATTTTTTAGATAAATAAGATCTAAATTCCATAATTTTCAATTTTAACTGATTTTAAAACTAAGACATGCAAGAGTTTTTGGGATTAATTAGATAACAATCCATGGTTTTTAAAGGAATACGATGAGCTACATTAGAAAATTCAAGATTTCTTGGGATTTTTAAGTAATTCTTCAATTGATATCAAAATCTTTAAAGTGTTTCATCCAGAAAATTCAGGACTTTTTGGTGAATTAGTTTAATATTCCATTATTTTCAATGATTAGTGAGTGTTTTATCGTGGCATTCAAAAACCATTTTGAATTTCAGTTTTTAGACCCTGATTCTCTAGGTATTCAAGGTGTTTCATTAATATATTCTTATACTATTATGGTATTTTAATGAAATATTGTTTCCTACATTAAGAAACTCAACAGTTTGTGTGTTTTTTAAGATTAAATTCCATGATTTACAAGGAATACTATGGACTCTGCCAATAAATATAAAATTAAATGGGAATATTAAGTGCTTCATCTAGAAATTCGATGATTTATTAGATGAATAAGATCTAAATTCCAAAATTTTCAATTTTAACTGATTGTAAAACCAAGACATTCAAGAGTTTTTTGGATTAATTAGAATACATTCCATGGTTTCTAAAGGCATACGATGTGCTACGTTAGAAAATTCAAGATTTCTTGGGATTTTTAAGTTATTCCTCAAATATTCCCATAGAATATAGAGTGCTTCATCTAGAAATTCAATGATTTTTTTGTGTGTATAAGTTCTAAATTCCTAAATTTTCAATTTTAACTGATTGTAAAAACAAGAATTTTAAGAGTTTTTAGGTTTAATTAGAATTCATTCCAAAGATTTTTAAGGAATACAATATGCTTCGTCAAAAAATTCGATATTTCTTGGGATTTTTATGTTATTCGTCAATTGTTATCAAAGTCTTTAAAGTGTTACATACAGAAAATTCAGAACTTTTTGGTGAATTAGTTTAATATTCCATTATTTTCAATGATCACTGATTGTGTTATCGTGGAATTCAGCAACATTTTGAATTTCAGTTTTTAAACCCTGATTCTCTAGGAATTCATGGTGTTTCATTAATATATTCTTTTTACTATTATGGTATTTTAATGAAATATTGTTTCCTACATTATGAAATTCAAGAGTTTGTGTGTTTATTAAGATTAAAGTCCATTAATTACAAGGAATACTATGGACTTCGCCAATAAATATAAAATTTAATGGGGAATATCAAGTGCTTCATCTAGAAATTCAATGATTTTTTAGATGAATAAGATCTTAATTCCAAAATTTTCAATTTTAACTGATTGTAAAACCAAGACATTCAAGAGTTTTTGGGATTAATTAGAAAACATTCCATGGTTTTTAAAGGAATACGATGAGCTACGTTAGAAAATTCAAGATTTCTTGGGATTTTTAAGTAATTCTTCAATTGTTATCAAAATCTTTAAAGTGTTTCATCCAGAAAATTCAGGACTTTTTGGTGAATTAGTTTAATATTCCATTATTTTCAATGATTACTGATTGTGTTATCGTGGAATTCAGAAACATTTTGAATTTCAGTTTTTAAACCCTGATTCTCTAGGAATTCAAGGTGTTTCATTAATATATTCTTATACTATTATGGTATTTTAATGGAATTTTGTTACCTACATTAAGAATTTCAAGAGGTTGTGTGTTTATTAAGATTAAATTCCATGAATTACAAGGAACACTATGGCCTACGTCAATAAATATAAAATTTAATGGGAATATTAAGTGCTTCATCTAGAAATTCAATGATTTTTTAGATAAATAAGATCTAAATTCCTAAATTTTCAATTTTAACTGATTGTAAAACCAAGACATTCAAGAGTTTTTGGGTTTAATTAGAAAACATTCCATGGTTTTTAAAGGAATACGATGAGCTACGTTAGAAAATTCAAGATTTCTTGGGATTTTTAAGTAATTCTTCAATTGTTATCAAAATCTTTAAAGTGTTTCATCCAGAAAATTCAGGACTTTTTGGTGAATTAGTTTAATATTCCATTATTTTCAATGATTACTGAGTGTTTTATCGTGGCATTCAAAAACCATTTTGAATTTCAGTTTTTATACCCTGATTCTCTAGGAATTCATGGTGTTTCATTAATATATTCTTTTACTACTATGGTATTTTAATGAAATATTGTTCCTACATTAAGAAATTCAAGAGTTTGTGTGTTTATTAAGATTAAAGTCCATGAATTACAAGGAATACTATGGACTACGTCCAATAAATATAAAATTTAATGGGAATATTAAGTGCTTCATCTAGAAATTCAATGATTTTTTAGATGAATAAGATCTTAATTCCAAAATTTTCAATTTTAACTGATTGTAAAACCAAGACATTCAAGAGTTTTTGGGATTAATTAGAAAACAATCCATGGTTTTTAAAGGAATACGATGAGCTCGTTAGAAAATTCAAGATTTCATGGGATTTTTAAGTTATTTGTCAATTGTTATCAAAGTCTTTAAAGTGTTACATCCAGAAAATTCAGGACTTTTTGGTGAATTAGTTTAATATTCCATTATTTTCAATGATTAGTGAGTGTTTTATCGTGGCATTCAAAAACCATTTTGAATTTCAGTTATTATACCCTGATTCTTCAGGAATTCATGGTGTTTCATTAATATATTCTTTTACTACTATGGTATTTTAATGAAATATTGTTTCCTACATTAAGAAATTCAAGAGTTTGTGTGTTTATTAAGATTAAAGTCCATGCATTACAAGGAATACTATGGACTACGTCAATAATATAAAATTTAATGGGAATATAATGCTTCATCTAAAAATTCAATGATTTATTAGATGAATAAGATCTAAATTCCAAAATTTTCAATTTTTAACTGATTGAAAACCGAAGACATTCCCGAGTTTTTTGGATAATTAGAATACATTCCATGGTTTTAAAGCCTCGTGTTGCTACGTTAGAAAATTCAAGATTCTTGGGATTTTTAAGTATTCCTCAAATATTCCCAAATATTCCCATTAGAAATTCAATGAAGATTGTTCGTTTATTCACTGAAATTCAATTGATTGTAAAACCAAGAATTCAGAGGTTTGGGATAATAAGATCTAAATTGCCACTAGAAATTCAAGATTTTAATAAATAAATCTAAATCAAAAATTTCAATTTTAACTGATTGTAAAACCAAGACATGCAAGAGTTTTTGGGATTAATTAGATAACAATCCATGGTTTTTAAAGGAATACGATGAGCTACATTAGAAAATTCAAGATTTCTTGGGATTTTTAAGTAATTCTTCAATTGATATCAAAATCTTTAAAGTGCTTCATCCAGAAAATTCAGGACTTTTTGGTGAATTAGTTTAATATTCCATTATTTTCAATGATTAGTGAGTGTTTTATCGTGGCATTCAAAAACCATTTTGAATTTCAGTTTTTAGACCCTGATTCTCTAGGTATTCAAGGTGTTTCATTAATATATTCTTATACTATTATGGTATTTTAATGAAATATTGTTTCCTACATTAAGAAACTCAACAGTTTGTGTGTTTTTTAAGATTAAATTCCATGATTTACAAGGAATACTATGGACTCTGCCAATAAATATAAAATTAAATGGGAATATTAAGTGCTTCATCTAGAAATTCGATGATTTATTAGATGAATAAGATCTAAATTCCAAAATTTTCAATTTTAACTGATTGTAAAACCAAGACATTCAAGAGTTTTTTGGATTAATTAGAATACATTCCATGGTTTCTAAAGGCATACGATGTGCTACGTTAGAAAATTCAAGATTTCTTGGGATTTTTAAGTTATTCCTCAAATATTCCCATAGAATATAGAGTGCTTCATCTAGAAATTCAATGATTTTTTTGTGTGTATAAGTTCTAAATTCCTAAATTTTCAATTTTAACTGATTGTAAAAACAAGAATTTTAAGAGTTTTTAGGTTTAATTAGAATTCATTCCAAAGATTTTTAAGGAATACAATATGCTTCGTCAAAAAATTCGATATTTCTTGGGATTTTTATGTTATTCGTCAATTGTTATCAAAGTCTTTAAAGTGTTACATACAGAAAATTCAGAACTTTTTGGTGAATTAGTTTAATATTCCATTATTTTCAATGATCACTGATTGTGTTATCGTGGAATTCAGCAACATTTTGAATTTCAGTTTTTAAACCCTGATTCTCTAGGAATTCATGGTGTTTCATTAATATATTCTTTTTACTATTATGGTATTTTAATGAAATATTGTTTCCTACATTATGAAATTCAAGAGTTTGTGTGTTTATTAAGATTAAAGTCCATTAATTACAAGGAATACTATGGACTTCGCCAATAAATATAAAATTTAATGGGGAATATCAAGTGCTTCATCTAGAAATTCAATGATTTTTTAGATGAATAAGATCTTAATTCCAAAATTTTCAATTTTAACTGATTGTAAAACCAAGACATTCAAGAGTTTTTGGGATTAATTAGAAAACATTCCATGGTTTTTAAAGGAATACGATGAGCTACGTTAGAAAATTCAAGATTTCTTGGGATTTTTAAGTAATTCTTCAATTGTTATCAAAATCTTTAAAGTGTTTCATCCAGAAAATTCAGGACTTTTTGGTGAATTAGTTTAATATTCCATTATTTTCAATGATTACTGATTGTGTTATCGTGGAATTCAGAAACATTTTGAATTTCAGTTTTTAAACCCTGATTCTCTAGGAATTCAAGGTGTTTCATTAATATATTCTTATACTATTATGGTATTTTAATGGAATTTTGTTACCTACATTAAGAATTTCAAGAGGTTGTGTGTTTATTAAGATTAAATTCCATGAATTACAAGGAACACTATGGCCTACGTCAATAAATATAAAATTTAATGGGAATATTAAGTGCTTCATCTAGAAATTCAATGATTTTTTAGATAAATAAGATCTAAATTCCTAAATTTTCAATTTTAACTGATTGTAAAACCAAGACATTCAAGAGTTTTTGGGTTTAATTAGAAAACATTCCATGGTTTTTAAAGGAATACGATGAGCTACGTTAGAAAATTCAAGATTTCTTGGGATTTTTAAGTAATTCTTCAATTGTTATCAAAATCTTTAAAGTGTTTCATCCAGAAAATTCAGGACTTTTTGGTGAATTAGTTTAATATTCCATTATTTTCAATGATTACTGAGTGTTTTATCGTGGCATTCAAAAACCATTTTGAATTTCAGTTATTATACCCTGATTCTTCAGGAATTCATGGTGTTTCATTAACATATTCTTTTACTACTATGGTATTTTAATGAAATATTGTTTCCTACATTAAGAAATTCAAGAGTTTGTGTGTTTATTAAGATTAAAGTCCATTAATTACAAGGAATACTATGGACTACGCCAATAAATATAAAATTTAATGGGGAATATCAAGTGCTTCATCTAGAAATTCAATGATTTTTTAGATGAATAAGATCTAAATTCCAAAATTTTCAATTTTAACTGATTGTAAAACCAAGACATTCAAGAGTTTTTTGGATTAATTAGAATACATTCCATGGTTTTTAAAGGAATACGATGTGCTACGTTAGAAAATTCAAGATTTCTTGGGATTTTTAAGTTATTCCTCAAATATTCCCATAGAATATAGAGTTCTTTATCAAGAAATTCAATGATTTTTTTGTGTGTATAAGTTCTAAATTCCTAAATTTTCAATTTTAACTGATTGTAAAACCAAGAATTTTAAGAGTTTTTGGGTTTAATTAGAATTCATTCCAAAGATTGTTAAGGAATACAATATGCTTCGTCAAAAAATTCGATATTTCTTGGGATTTTTATGTTATTCGTCAATTGTTATCAAAGTCTTTAAAGTGTTACATACAGAAAATTCAGAACTTTTTGGTGAATTAGTTTAATATTCCATTATTTTCAATAATTAGTGAGTGTTTTATCGTGGCATTCAAAAACCATTTTGAATTTCAGTTTTTAGACCCTGATTCTCTAGGAATTCATGGTTTTTCATTAAAATATTCTTTTACTATTATGGTATTTTTATAGAATTATAATTCCTACATTGAGACATTCAAGTGTTTATGTTTTTATTAAGATTAAAGTCCATGAATTACAAGAAATACTATGGCCTACGTCAATAAATATAAAATTTAATGGGAATATTAAATGCTTCATCTAGAAATTCAATGATTTTTTAGATAAATAAGATCTAAATTCCTAAATTTTCAATTTTAACTGATTGTAAAACCAAGACATTCAAGAGTTTTTGGGATTAATTAGAAAACATTCCATGGTTTGTAAAGGAATACGATGAGTTACGTTAGAAAATTCAAGATTTCTTGGGATTTTTAAGTAATTCTTCAATTGTTATCAAAATCTTTAAAGTGTTTCATCCAGAAAATTCAGGACTTTTTGGTGAATTAGTTTAATATTCCATTATTTTCAATGATCACTGATTGTGTTATCGTGGAATTCAGCAACATTTTGAATTTCAGTTTTTAAACCCTGATTCTCTAGGAATTCAGGGTGTTTCATTAATATATTCTTTTTACTATTATGGTATTTTAATGAAATATTGTTTCCTACATAATGAAATTCAAGAGTTTGTGTGTTTATTAAGATTAAAGTCCATTAATTACAAGGAATACTATGGACTTCGCCAATAAATATAAAATTTAATGGGGAATATCAAGTGCTTCATCTAGAAATTCAATGATTTTTTAGATGAATAAGATCTTAATTCCAAAATTTTCAATTTTAACTGATTGTAAAACCAAGACATTCAAGAGTTTTTGGGATTAATTAGAAAACATTCCATGGTTTTTAAAGGAATACGATGAGCTACGTTAGAAAATTCAAGATTTCTTGGGATTTTTAAGTAATTCTTCAATTGTTATCAAAATCTTTAAAGTGTTTCATCCAGAAAATTCAGGACTTTTTGGTGAATTAGTTTAATATTCCATTATTTTCAATGATTACTGATTGTGTTATCGTGGAATTCAGAAACATTTTGAATTTCAGTTTTTAAACCCTGATTCTCTAGGAATTCAAGGTGTTTCATTAATATATTCTTATACTATTATGGTATTTTAATGGAATTTTGTTACCTACATTAAGAATTTCAAGAGTTTGTGTGTTTATTAAGATTAAATTCCATGAATTACAAGGAACACTATGGCCTACGTCAATAAATATAAAATTTAATGGGAATATTAAGTGCTTCATCTAGAAATTCAATGATTTTTTAGATAAATAAGATCTAAATTCCTAAATTTTCAATTTTAACTGATTGTAAAACCAAGACATTCAAGAGTTTTTGGGTTTAATTAGAAAACATTCCATGGTTTTTAAAGGAATACGATGAGCTACGTTAGAAAATTCAAGATTTCTTGGGATTTTTAAGTAATTCTTCAATTGTTATCAAAATCTTTAAATGTTTCATCCAGAAAATTCAGGACTTTTTGGTGAATTAGTTTAATATTCCATTATTTTCAATGATTACTGAGTGTTTTATCGTGGCATTCAAAAACCATTTTGAATTTCAGTTATTATACCCTGATTCTTCAGGAATTCATGGTGTTTCATTAATATATTCTTTTACTACTATGGTATTTTAATGAAATATTGTTTCCTACATTAAGAAATTCAAGAGTTTGTGTGTTTATTAAGATTAAAGTCCATTAATTACAAGGAATACTATGGACTACGCCAATAAATATAAAATTTAATGGGGAATATCAAGTGCTTCATCTAGAAATTCAATGATTTTTTAGATGAATAAGATCTAAATTCCAAAATTTTCAATTTTAACTGATTGTAAAACCAAGACATTCAAGAGTTTTTTGGATTAATTAGAATACATTCCATGGTTTTTAAAGGAATACGATGTGCTACGTTAGAAAATTCAAGATTTCTTGGGATTTTTAAGTTATTCCTCAAATATTCCCATAGAATATAGAGTTCTTTATCAAGAAATTCAATGATTTTTTTGTGTGTATAAGTTCTAAATTCCTAAATTTTCAATTTTAACTGATTGTAAAACTAAGAATTTTAAGAGTTTTTGGGTTTAATTAGAATTCATTCCAAAGATTGTTAAGGAATACAATATGCTTCGTCAAAAAATTCGATATTTCTTGGGATTTTTATGTTATTCGTCAATTGTTATCAAAGTCTTTAAAGTGTTACATACAGAAAATTCAGAACTTTTTGGTGAATTAGTTTAATATTCCATTATTTTCAATAATTAGTGAGTGTTTTATCGTGGCATTCAAAAACCATTTTGAATTTCAGTTTTTAGACCCTGATTCTCTAGGAATTCATGGTTTTTCATTAAAATATTCTTTTACTATTATGGTATTTTTATAGAATTATAATTCCTACATTGAGACATTCAAGTGTTTATGTTTTTATTAAGATTAAAGTCCATGAATTACAAGGAATACTATGGCCTACGTCAATAAATATAAAATTTAATGGGAATATTAAATGCTTCATCTAGAAATTCAATGATTTTTTAGATAAATAAGATCTAAATTCCTAAATTTTCAATTTTAACTGATTGTAAAACCAAGACATTCAAGAGTTTTTGGGATTAATTAGAAAACATTCCATGGTTTGTAAAGGAATACGATGAGTTACGTTAGAAAATTCAAGATTTCTTGGGATTTTTAAGTAATTCTTCAATTGTTATCAAAGTCTTTAAAGTGTTACATACAGAAAATTCAGAACTTTTTGGTGAATTAGTTTAATATTCCATTATTTTCAATAATTAGTGAGTGTTTTATCGTGGCATTCAAAAACCATTTTGAATTTCAGTTTTTAGACCCTGATTCTCTAGGAATTCATGGTTTTTCATTAAAATATTCTTTTACTATTATGGTATTTTTATAGAATTATAATTCCTACATTGAGACATTCAAGTGTTTATGTTTTTATTAAGATTAAAGTCCATGAATTACAAGGAATACTATGGCCTACGTCAATAAATATAAAATTTAATGGGAATATTAAATGCTTCATCTAGAAATTCAATGATTTTTTAGATAAATAAGATCTAAATTCCTAAATTTTCAATTTTAACTGATTGTAAAACCAAGACATTCAAGAGTTTTTGGGATTAATTAGAAAACATTCCATGGTTTGTAAAGGAATACGATGAGTTACGTTAGAAAATTCAAGATTTCTTGGGATTTTTAAGTAATTCTTCAATTGTTATCAAAATCATTAAAGTGTTTCATCCAGAAAATTCAGGACTTTTTGGTGAATTAGTTTAATATTCCATTATTTTCAATGATCACTGATTGTGTTATCGTGGAATTCAGAAACATTTTGAATTTCAGTTTTTAAACCCTGATTCTCTAGGAATTCAAGGTGTTTCATTAATATATTCTTATACTATTATGGTATTTTAATGGAATTTTGTTACCTACATTAAGAAATTCAAGAGTTTGTGTGTTTATTAAGATTAAATTCCATGAATTACAAGGAACACTATGGCCTACGTCAATAAATATAAAATTTAATGGGAATATTAAGTGCTTCATCTAGAAATTCAATGATTTTTTAGATAAATAAGATCTAAATTCCTAAATTTTCAATTTTAACTGATTGTAAAACCAAGACATTCAAGAGTTTTTGGGATTAATTAGAAAACATTCCATGGTTTTTAAAGGAATACGATGAGCTACGTTAGAAAATTCAAGATTTCTTGGGATTTTTAAGTAATTCGTCAATTGTTATCAAAATCTTTAAAGTGTTTCATCCAGAAAATTCAGGACTTTTTGGTGAATTAGTTTAATATTCCATTATTTTCAATGATTACTGAGTGTTTTATCGTGGCATTCAAAAACCATTTTGAATTTCAGTTATTAGACCCTGATTCTCTAGGAATTCATGGTGTTTCATTAATATATTCTTTTACTATTATGGTATTTTAATGAAATATTGTTCCTACATTAAGAAATTCAAGAGTTTGTGTGTTTATTAAGATTAAAGTCCATGAATTACAAGGAATACTATGGACTACGTCAATAAATATAAAATTTAATGGGAATATTAAGTGCTTCATCTAGAAATTCAATGATTTTTTAGATGAAAAAGATTTAAATTCCAAAATTTTCAATTTTAACTGATTGTAAAACCAAGACATTCAAGAGTTTTTGGGATTAATTAGAAAACAATCCATGGTTTTTAAAGGAATACGATGAGCTACGTTAGAAAATTCAAGATTTCATGGGATTTTTAAGTTATTTGTCAATTGTTATCAAAGTCTTTAAAGTGTTACATCCAGAAAATTCAGGACTTTTTGGTGAATTAGTTTAATATTCCATTATTTTCAATGATTACTGAGTGTTTTATCGTGGCATTCAAAAACCATTTTGAATTTCAGTTATTATACCCTGATTCTCTAGGAATTCATGGTGTTTCATTAATATATTCTTTTACTACTATGGTATTTTAATGAAATATTGTTTCCTACATTAAGAAATTCAAGAGTTTGTGTGTTTATTAAGATTAAAGTCCATGAATTACAAGGAATACTATGGACTACGTCAATAAATATAAAATTTAATGGGAATATTAAGTGCTTCATCTAAAAATTCAATGATATTTTACATGAAAAAGTTGTAAATTCCCAAAATTTTCAATTTTAACTGATTGTAAAACCAAGACATTCAAGAGTTTTTGGGATTAATTAGAAAACAATCTATGGTTTTTAAAGGAATACGATGAGCTCGTTAGAAAATTCAAGATTTCATGGGATTTTTAAGTTATTTGTCAATTGTTATCAAAGTCTTTAAAGTGTTACATCCAGAAAATTCAGGACTTTTTGGTGAATTAGTTTAATATTCCATTATTTTCAATGATTAGTGAGTGTTTTATCGTGGCATTCAAAAACCATTTTGAATTTCAGTTTTTAGACCCTGATTCTCTAGGTATTCAAGGTGTTTCATTAATATATTCTTATACTATTATGGTATTTTAATGAAATATTGTTACCTACATTAAGAAATTCAACAGTTTGTGTGTTTTTTAAGATTAAATTCCATGATTTACAAGGAATACTATGGACTCTGCCAATAAATATAAAATTAAATGGGAATATTAAGTGCTTCATCTAGAAATTCGATGATTTATTAGATGAATAAGATCTAAATTCCAAAATTTTCAATTTTAACTGATTGTAAAACCAAGACATTCAAGAGTTTTTTGGATTAATTAGAATACATTCCATGGTTTCTAAAGGCATACGATGTGCTACGTTAGAAAATTCAAGATTTCTTGGGATTTTTAAGTTATTCCTCAAATATTCCCATAGAATATAGAGTGCTTCATCTAGAAATTCAATGATTTTTTTGTGTGTATAAGTTCTAAATTCCTAAATTTTCAATTTTAACTGATTGTAAAACCAAGAATTTTAAGAGTGTTTGGGTTTAATTAGAATTCATTCCAAAGATTTTTAAGGAATACAATATGCTTCGTCAAAAAATTCGATATTTCTTGGGATTTTTATGTTATTCGTCAATTGTTATCAAAGTCTTTAAAGTGTTACATACAGAAAATTCAGAACTTTTTGGTGAATTAGTTTAATATTCCATTATTTTCAATAATTAGTGAGTGTTTTATCGTGGCATTCAAAAACCATTTTGAATTTCAGATTTTAGACCCTGATTCTCTAGGAATTCATGGTTTTTCATTAATATATTCTTTTACTATTATGGTATTTTTATAGAATTATAATTTGTACATTGAGACATTCAAGTGTTTATGTTTTTATTAAGATTAAAGTCCATGAATTACAAGGAATACTATGGCCTACGTCAATAAATATAAAATTTAATGGGAATATTAAATGCTTCATCTAGAAATTCAATGATTTTTTAGATAAATAAGATCTAAATTCCAAAATTTTCAATTTTAACTGATTGTAAAACCAAGACATTCAAGAGTTTTTGGGATTAATTAGAAAACATTCCATGGTTTGTAAAGGAATACGATGAGTTACGTTAGAAAATTCAAGATTTCTTGGGATTTTTAAGTAATTCTTCAATTGTTATCAAATCTTTAAAGTGTTTCATCCAGAAAATTCAGGACTTTTTGGTGAATTAGTTTAATATTCCATTATTTTCAATGATCACTGATTGTGTTATCGTGGAATTCAGAAACATTTTGAATTTCAGTTTTTAAACCCTGATTCTCTAGGAATTCAAGGTGTTTCATTAATATATTCTTATACTATTATGGTATTTTAATGGAATTTTGTTACCTACATTAAGAAATTCAAGAGTTTGTGTGTTTATTAAGATTAAAGTCCATGAATTACAAGGAATACTATGGACTACGTCAATAAATATAAAATTTAATGGGAATATTAAGTGCTTCATCTAAAAATTCAATGATATTTTACATGAAAAAGTTGTAAATTCCCAAAATTTTCAATTTTAACTGATTGTAAAACCAAGACATTCAAGAGTTTTTGGGATTAATTAGAAAACAATCTATGGTTTTTAAAGGAATACGATGAGCTCGTTAGAAAATTCAAGATTTCATGGGATTTTTAAGTTATTTGTCAATTGTTATCAAAGTCTTTAAAGTGTTACATCCAGAAAATTCAGGACTTTTTGGTGAATTAGTTTAATATTCCATTATTTTCAATGATTAGTGAGTGTTTTATCGTGGCATTCAAAAACCATTTTGAATTTCAGTTTTTAGACCCTGATTCTCTAGGTATTCAAGGTGTTTCATTAATATATTCTTATACTATTATGGTATTTTAATGAAATATTGTTACCTACATTAAGAAATTCAACAGTTTGTGTGTTTTTTAAGATTAAATTCCATGATTTACAAGGAATACTATGGACTCTGCCAATAAATATAAAATTAAATGGGAATATTAAGTGCTTCATCTAGAAATTCGATGATTTATTAGATGAATAAGATCTAAATTCCAAAATTTTCAATTTTAACTGATTGTAAACCAAGACATTCAAGAGTTTTTTGGATTAATTAGAATACATTCCATGGTTTCTAAAGGCATACGATGTGCTACGTTAGAAAATTCAAGATTTCTTGGGATTTTTAAGTTATTCCTCAAATATTCCCATAGAATATAGAGTGCTTCATCTAGAAATTCAATGATTTTTTTGTGTGTATAAGTTCTAAATTCCTAAATTTTCAATTTTAACTGATTGTAAAACCAAGAATTTTAAGAGTTTTTGGGTTTAATTAGAATTCATTCCAAAGATTTTTAAGGAATACAATATGCTTCGTCAAAAAATTCGATATTTCTTGGGATTTTTATGTTATTCGTCAATTGTTATCAAAGTCTTTAAAGTGTTACATACAGAAAATTCAGAACTTTTTGGTGAATTAGTTTAATATTCCATTATTTTCAATAATTAGTGAGTGTTTTATCGTGGCATTCAAAAACCATTTTGAATTTCAGTTTTTAGACCCTGATTCTCTAGGAATTCATGGTTTTTCATTAATATATTCTTTTACTATTATGGTATTTTATAGAATTATAATTCCTACATTAAGACATTCAAGATGTTTGTGTGTTTATTAAGATTAAAGTCCATGAATTACAAGGAATACTATGGCCTACGTCAATAAATATAAAATTTAATGGGAATATTAAGTGCTTCATCTAGAAATTCAATGATTTTTTAGATAAATAAGATCTAAATTCCTAAATTTTCAATTTTAACTGATTGTAAAACCAAGACATTCAAGAGTTTTTGGGATTAATTAGAAAACATTCCATGGTTTGTAAAGGAATACGATGAGTTACGTTAGAAAATTCAAGATTTCTTGGGATTTTTAAGTAATTCTTCAATTGTTATCAAAATCTTTAAAGTGTTTCATCCAGAAAATTCAGGACTTTTTGGTGAATTAGTTTAATATTCCATTATTTTCAATGATCACTGATTGTGTTATCGTGGAATTCAGAAACATTTTGAATTTCAGTTTTTAAACCCTGATTCTCTAGGAATTCAAGGTGTTTCATTAATATATTCTTATACTATTATGGTATTTTAATGAATATTGTTACCTACATTAAGAAATTCAAGAGTTTGTGTGTTTATTAAGATTAAAGTCCATGAATTACAAGGAATACTATGGACTACGTCAATAAATATAAAATTTAATGGGAATATTAAGTGCTTCATCTAAAAATTCAATGATTTTTTAGATGAAAAAGATCTAAATTCCCAAAATTTTCAATTTTAACTGATTGTAAAACCAAGACATTCAAGAGTTTTTGGGATTAATTAGAAAACATTCCATGGTTTTAAAGGAATACGATGAGCTACGTTAGAAAATTCAAGATTTCTTGGGATTTTTAGCAAAATCTTTAGTCAAGATCTTTATTTTTACATTATTTCAGAAAATTCAAAGTGTTACATCCAGAAAATTCAGGACTTTTTGGTGAATTAGTTTAATATTCCATTATTTTCAATGATTAGTGAGTGTTTTATCGTGGCATTCAAAAACCATTTTGAATTTCAGTTTTTAGACCCTGATTCTCTAGGAATTCAAGGTGTTTCATTAATATATTCTTATACTATTATGGTATTTTAATGAAATATTGTTTCCTACATTAAGAAATTCAACAGTTTGTGTGTTTTTTAAGATTAAATTCCATGATTTACAAGGAATACTATGGACTCTGCCAATAAATATAAAATTAAATGGGAATATTAAGTGCTTCATCTAGAAATTCGATGATTTTTTAGATGAATAAGATCTAAATTCCAAAATTTTCAATTTTAACTGATTGTAAAACCAAGACATTCAAGAGTTTTTTGGATTAATTAGAATACATTCCATGGTTTCTAAAGGCATACGATGTGCTACGTTAGAAAATTCAAGATTTCTTGGGATTTTTAAGTTATTCCTCAAATATTCCCATAGAATATAGAGTGCTTCATCTAGAAATTCAATGATTTTTTTGTGTGTATAAGTTCTAAATTCCTAAATTTTCAATTTTAACTGATTGTAAAACCAAGAATTTTAAGAGTTTTTGGGTTTAATTAGAATCATTCCAAAGATTTTTGAAGGAATAATGATGCTTCGTTAGAAAATTCAATATTTCTTGGGATTTTTATGTTATTCGTCAATTGTTATCTAAGTACTTTAAAGTGTTACATCCAGAAAATTCAGGACTTTTTGTTGAATTAGTTTAATATTCCATTATTTTCAATGATTACTGAGTGTTTTATCGTGGCATTCAAAAACCATTTTGAATTTCAGTTTTTAGACCCTGATTCTCTAGGAATTCATGGTGTTTCATTAATATATTTTTTTACTATTATGGTATTTTTATAGAATTATAATTCCTACATTGAGACATTCACTTGTTTATGTTTTTATTAAGATTAAAGTCCATGAATTACAAGGAATACTATGGACTACGTCAATAATATAAAATTTAATGGGAATATGAAGTGCTTCATCTAAAAATTTAATGATATTTTACATGAAATAAGTTGTAAATTCCAAAATTTTCAATTTTAACTGATTGTAAAACCAAGACATTCAAGAGTTTTTGGGATTAATTAGAAAACAATCCATGGTTTTTAAAGGAATACGATGAGCTCGTTAGAAAATTCAAGATTTCATGGGATTTTTAAGTATTTGTCAATTGTTATCAAAGTCTTTAAAGTGTTACATCCAGAAAATTCAGGACTTTTTGGTGAATTAGTTTAATATTCCATTATTTTCAATGATTAGTGAGTGTTTTATCGTGGCATTCAAAAACCATTTTGAATTTCAGTTTTTAGACCCTGATTCTCTAGGAATTCATGGTTTTTCATTAATATATTCTTTTACTATTATGGTATTTTTATAGAATTATAATTCGTACATTGAGATATTCAAGTGTTTATGTTTTTATTAAGATTAAAGTCCATGAATTACAAGGAATACTATGGCCTACGTCAATAAATATAAAATTAAATGGGAATATTAAGTGCTTCATCTAGAAATTCAATGATATTTTACATGAAAAAGTTGTAAATTCCCAAATTTTTCAATTTTAACTGATTTTAAAACTAAGACATGCAAGAGTTTTTGGGATTAATTAGAAAACATTCCATGGTTTTTAAAGGAATACGATGAGCTACATTAGAAAATTCAAGATTTCTTGGGATTTTTAAGTTATTCCTCAAATATTCCCATAGAATATAGAGTTCTTTATCAAGAAATTCAATGATTTTTTTGTGTGTATAAGTTCTAAATTCCTAAATTTTCAATTTTAACTGATTGTAAAACCAAGAATTTTAAGAGTTTTTGGGTTTAATTAGAATTCATTCCAAAGATTTTTAAGGAATACAATATGCTTCGTCAAAAAGTTCGATATTTCTTGGGATTTTTATGTTATTCGTCAATTGTTATCAAAGTCTTTAAAGTGTTACATACAGAAAATTCAGAACTTTTTGGTGAATTAGTTTAATATTCCATTATTTTCAATAATTAGTGAGTAATTTATCGTGGCATTCAAAAACCATTTTGAATTTCAGTTTTTAGACCCTGATTCTCTAGGAATTCATGGTTTTTCATTAATATATTCTTTTACTATTATGGTATTTTTATAGAATTATAATTCGTACATTGAGACATTCAAGTGTTTATGTTTTTATTAAGATTAAAGTCCATGAATTACAAGGAATACTATGGCCTAAGTCAATAAATATAAAATTTAATGGGAATATTAAATGCTTCATCTAGAAATTCAATGATTTTTTAGATAAATAAGATCTAAATTCCAAAATTTTCAATTTTAACTAATTGTTAAACCAAGACATTCAAGAGTTTTTGGGATTAATTAGAAAACATTCCATGGTTTGTAAAGGAATACGATGAGTTACGTTAGAAAATTCAAGATTTCTCGGGATTTTTAAGTAATTCTTCAATTGTTATCAAAATCTTTAAAGTGTTTCATCCAGAAAATTCAGGACTTTTTGGTGAATTAGTTTAATATTCCATTATTTTCAATGATCACTGATTGTGTTATCGTGGAATTAAGATACATTTTGAATTTCAGTTTTTAAACCCTGATTCTCTAGGAATTCATGGTGTTTCATTAATATATTCTTTTTACTATTATGGTATTTTAATGAAATATTGTTTCCTACATTATGAAATTCAAGAGTTTGTGTGTTTATTAAGATTAAAGTCCATTAATTACAAGGAATACTATGGACTACGCCAATAAATATAAAATTTAATGGGAATATCATGTGCTTCATCTAGAAATTCAATGATTTTTTAGATGAATAAGATCTAAATTCCAAAATTTTCAATTTTAACTGATTATAAAACCAAGACATTCAAGAGTTTTTTGGATTAATTAGAATACATTCCATGGTTTCTAAAGGCATACGATGTGCTACGTAAGAGTATTCAAGATTTCTTGGGAATTTTAAGTTATTTCTCAAATATTCCCATAGAATATAGAGTGCTTCATCTAGAAATTCAATGATTTTTTTGTGTGTATAAGTTCTAAATTCCTAAATTTTCAATTTTAACTGATTGTAAAACCAAGAATTTTAAGAGTTTTTGGGTTTAATTAGAAAACTATCCATGGTTTTTGAAGGAATATGATGAGCTACGTTAGAAAATTCAAGATTTCTTGGGATTTTTAAGTTATTCGTCAATTGTTATCTAAGACTTTAAAGTGTTACATCCAGAACATTCAGGACTTTTTGTTGAATTAGTTTAATATTCCATTATTTTCAATGATTACTGAGTGTTTTATCGTGGCATTCAAAAACCATTTTGAATTTCAGTTTTTAGACCCTGATTCTCTAGGAATTCATGGTTTTTCATTAATATATTCTTTTACTATTATGGTATTTTTATAGAATTATAATTCGTACATTGAGATATTCAAGTGTTTATGTTTTTATTAAGATTAAAGTCCATGAATTACAAGGAATACTATGGCCTACGTCAATAAATATAAAATTAAATGGGAATATTAAATGCTTCATCTAGAAATTCAATGATTTTTTAGATAAATAAGATCTAAATTCCAAAATTTTCAATTTTAACTGATTGTAAAACCAAGACATGCAAGAGTTTTTGGGATTAATTAGAAAACATTCCATGGTTTTTAAAGGAATACGATGAGCTACGTTAGAAAATTCAAGATTTCTTGGGATTTTTAAGTTATTCCTCAAATATTCCCATAGAATATAGAGTGCTTCATCTAGAAATTCAATGATTTTTTTGTGTGTATAAGTTCTAAATTCCTAAATTTTCAATTTTAACTTATTGTAAAACCAAGAATTTTAAGAGTTATTGGGTTTAATTAGAATTCATTCCAAAGATTTTTAAGGAATACAATATGCTTCGTCAAAAAATTCAAGATTTCATGGGATTTTTAAGTTATTTGTCAATTGTTATCAAAGTCTTTAAAGTGTTACATCCAGAAAATTCAGGACTTTTTGGTGAATTAGTTTAATATTCCATTATTTTCAATGATTAGTGAGTGTTTTATCGTGGCATTCAAAAACCATTTTGAATTTCAGTTTTTAGACCCTGATTCTCTAGGTATTCAAGGTGTTTCATTAATATATTCTTATACTATTATGGTATTTTAATGAAATATTGTTAACTACATTAAGAAATTCAACAGTTTGTGTGTTTTTTAAGATTAAATTCCATGATTTACAGGGAATACTATGGACTCTGCCAATAAATATAAAATTAAATGGGAATATTAAGTGCTTCATCTAGAAATTCGATGATTTATTAGATGAATAAGATCTAAATTCCAAAATTTTCAATTTTAACTGATTGTAAAACCAAGACATTCAAGAGTTTTTTGGATTAATTAGAATACATTCCATGGTTTCTAAAGGCATACGATGCGCTACGTTAGAAAATTCAAGATTTCTTGGGATTTTTAAGTTATTCCTCAAATATTCCCATAGAATATAGAGTGCTTCATCTAGAAATTCAATGATTTTTTTGTGTGTATAAGTTCTAAATTCCTAAATTTTCAATTTTAACTTATTGTAAAACCAAGAATTTTAAGAGTTATTGGGTTTAATTAGAATTCATTCCAAAGATTTTTAAGGAATACAATATGCTTCGTCAAAAAATTCAAGATTTCATGGGATTTTTAAGTTATTTGTCAATTGTTATCAAAGTCTTTAAAGTGTTACATCCAGAAAATTCAGGACTTTTTGGTGAATTAGTTTAATATTCCATTATTTTCAATGATTACTGATTGTGTTATCGTGGAATTCAGAAACATTTTGAATTTCAGTTTTTAAACCCTGATTCTCTAGGAATTCAAGGTGTTTCATTAATATATTCTTATACTATTATGGTATTTTAATGGAATTTTGTTACCTACATTAAGAATTTCAAGAGTTTGTGTGTTTATTAAGATTAAATTCCATGAATTACAAGGAACACTATGGCCTACGTCAATAAATATAAAATTTAATGGGAATATTAAGTGCTTCATCTAGAAATTCAATGATTTTTTAGATAAATAAGATCTAAATTCCTAAATTTTCAATTTTAACTGATTGTAAAACCAAGACATTCAAGAGTTTTTGGGTTTAATTAGAAAACATTCCATGGTTTTTAAAGGAATACGATGAGTTACGTTAGAAAATTCAAGATTTCTTGGGATTTTTAAGTAATTCTTCAATTGTTATCAAAATCTTTAAAGTGTTTCATCCAGAAAATTCAGGACTTTTTGGTGAATTAGTTTAATATTCCATTATTTTCAATGATCACTGATTGTGTTATCGTGGAATTCAGATACATTTTGAATTTCAGTTTTTAAACCCTGATTCTCTAGGAATTCATGGTGTTTCATTAATATATTCTTTTTACTATTATGGTATTTTAATAAAATATTGTTTCCTACATTATGAAATTCAAGAGTTTGTGTGTTTATTAAGATTAAAGTCCATTAATTACAAGGAATACTATGGACTACGCCAATAAATATAAAATTTAATGGGGAATATCAAGTGCTTCATCTAGAAATTCAATGATTTTTTAGATGAATAAGATCTAAATTTCAAAATTTTCAATTTTAACTGATTGTAAAACCAAGACATTCAAGAGTTTTTGGGATTAATTACAAAACAATCCATGGTTTTTAAAGGAATACGATGAGCTACGTTAGAAAATTCAAGATTTCTTGGGATTTTTAAGTTATTCCTCAAATATTCCCATAGAATATAGAGTTCTTTATCATGAAATTCAATGATTTTTTTAGATGAATAAGTTCTAAATTCCAAAATTTTCAATTTTAACTGATTGTAAAACCAAGACATTCAAGAGTTTTAGGATTTAATTAGAATACATTCCATGGTTTTTAAAGGAATATAATATGCTTCGTCAAAAAATTCGATATTTCTTGGGATTTTTATGTTATTCCTCAATTGTTATCAAAGTCTTTAAAGTGTTACATCCAGAAAATTCAGGACTTTTTGGTGAAATTATTTAATTTTCCATTAATTTCAATAATCACTGATTGTTTTATCGTGGAATTCAAGAAACATATTGAATTTCAGTTTTTAAACCCTGATTCTCTAGGAATTCATGGTGTTTCATTAATATATTCTTTTTACTATTATGGTATTTTAATGAAATATTGTTTCCTACATTATGAAATTCAAGAGTTTGTGTGTTTATTAAGATTAAAGTCCATTAATTACAAGGAATACTATGGACTACGCCAATAAATATAAAATTTAATGGGAATATCATGTGCTTCATCTAGAAATTCAATGATTTTTTAGATGAATAAGATCTAAATTCCAAAATTTTCAATTTTAACTGATTATAAAACCAAGACATTCAAGAGTTTTTGGGTTTAATTAGAAAACTATCCATGGTTTTTGAAGGAATATGATGAGCTACGTTAGAAAATTCAAGATTTCTTGGGATTTTTAAGTTATTCGTCAATTGTTATCTAAGACTTTAAAGTGTTACATCCAGAACATTCAGGACTTTTTGTTGAATTAGTTTAATATTCCATTATTTTCAATGATTACTGAGTGTTTTATCGTGGCATTCAAAAACCATTTTGAATTTCAGTTTTTAGACCCTGATTCTCTAGGAATTCATGGTGTTTCATTAATATATTTTTTTACTATTATGGTATTTTTATAGAATTATAATTCCTACATTGAGACATTCACTTGTTTATGTTTTTATTAAGATTAAAGTCCATGAATTACAAGGAATACTATGGACTACGTCAATAAATATAAAATTTAATGGGAATATGAAGTGCTTCATCTAAAAATTTAATGATATTTTACATGAAAAAGTTGTTAATTCCAAAATTTTCAATTTTAACTGATTGTAAAACCAAGACATTCAAGAGTTTTTGGGATTAATTAGAAAACAATCCATGGTTTTTAAAGGAATACGATGAGCTCGTTAGAAAATTCAAGATTTCATGGGATTTTTAAGTTATTTGTCAATTGTTATCAAAGTCTTTAAAGTGTTACATCCAGAAAATTCAGGACTTTTTGGTGAATTAGTTTAATATTCCATTATTTTCAATGATTAGTGAGTGTTTTATCGTGGCATTCAAAAACCATTTTGAATTTCAGTTTTTAGACCCTGATTCTCTAGGAATTCATGGTTTTTCATTAATATATTCTTTTACTATTATGGTATTTTTATAGAATTATAATTCGTACATTGAGATATTCAAGTGTTTATGTTTTTATTAAGATTAAAGTCCATGAATTACAAGGAATACTATGGCCTACGTCAATAAATATAAAATTAAATGGGAATATTAAATGCTTCATCTAGAAATTCAATGATTTTTTAGATAAATAAGATCTAAATTCCAAAATTTTCAATTTTAACTGATTGTAAAACCAAGACATGCAAGAGTTTTTGGGATTAATTAGAAAACATTCCATGGTTTTTAAAGGAATACGATGAGCTACGTTAGAAAATTCAAGATTTCTTGGGATTTTTAAGTTATTCCTCAAATATTCCCATAGAATATAGAGTTCTTTATCAAGAAATTCAATGATTTTTTTGTGTGTATAAGTTCTAAATTCCTAAATTTTCAATTTTAACTTATTGTAAAACCAAGAATTTTAAGAGTTATTGGGTTTAATTAGAATTCATTCCAAAGATTTTTAAGGAATACAATATGCTTCGTCAAAAAATTCTAGATTTCATGGGATTTTTAAGTTATTTGTCAATTGTTATCAAAGTCTTTAAAGTGTTACATCCAGAAAATTCAGGACTTTTTGGTGAATTAGTTTAATATTCCATTATTTTCAATGATTAGTGAGTGTTTTATCGTGGCATTCAAAAACCATTTTGAATTTCAGTTTTTAGACCCTGATTCTCTAGGTATTCAAGGTGTTTCATTAATATATTCTTATACTATTATGGTATTTTAATGAAATATTGTTACCTACATTAAGAAATTCAACAGTTTGTGTGTTTTTTAAGATTAAATTCCATGATTTACAAGGAATACTATGGACTCTGCCAATAAATATAAAATTAAATGGGAATATTAAGTGCTTCATCTAGAAATTCGATGATTTATTAGATGAATAAGATCTAAATTCCAAAATTTTCAATTTTAACTGATTGTAAAACCAAGACATTCAAGAGTTTTTTGGATTAATTAGAATACATTCCATGGTTTCTAAAGGCATACGATGTGCTACGTTAGAAAATTCAAGATTTCTTGGGATTTTTAAGTTATTCCTCAAATATTCCCATAGAATATAGAGTGCTTCATCTAGAAATTCAATGATTTTTTTGTGTGTATAAGTTCTAAATTCCTAAATTTTCAATTTTAACTTATTGTAAAACCAAGAATTTTAAGAGTTATTGGGTTTAATTAGAATTCATTCCAAAGATTTTTAAGGAATACAATATGCTTCGTCAAAAAATTCAAGATTTCATGGGATTTTTAAGTTATTTGTCAATTGTTATCAAAGTCTTTAAAGTGTTACATCCAGAAAATTCAGGACTTTTTGGTGAATTAGTTTAATATTCCATTATTTTCAATGATTAGTGAGTGTTTTATCGTGGCATTCAAAAACCATTTTGAATTTCAGTTTTTAGACCCTGATTCTCTAGGTATTCAAGGTGTTTCATTAATATATTCTTATACTATTATGGTATTTTAATGAAATATTGTTACCTACATTAAGAAATTCAACAGTTTGTGTGTTTTTTAAGATTAAATTCCATGATTTACAAGGAATACTATGGACTCTGCCAATAAATATAAAATTAAATGGGAATATTAAGTGCTTCATCTAGAAATTCGATGATTTATTAGATGAATAAGATCTAAATTCCAAAATTTTCAATTTTAACTGATTGTAAAACCAAGACATTCAATAGTTTTTTGGATTAATTAGAATACATTCCATGGTTTCTAAAGGCATACGATGTGCTACGTTAGAAAATTCAAGATTTCTTGGGATTTTTAAGTTATTCCTCAAATATTCCCATAGAATATAGAGTGCTTCATCTAGAAATTCAATGATTTTTTTGTGTGTATAAGTTCTAAATTCCTAAATTTTCAATTTTAACTGATTGTAAAACCAAGAATTTTAAGAGTTTTTGGGTTTAATTAGAATTCATTCCAAAGATTTTTAAGGAATACAATATGCTTCGTCAAAAAATTCGATATTTCTTGGGATTTTTATGTTATTCGTCAATTGTTATCAAAGTCTTTAAAGTGTTTCATCCAGAAAATTCAGGACTTTTTGGTGAATTAGTTTAATATTCCATTATTTTCAATGATTACTGATTGTGTTATCGTGGAATTCAGAGACATTTTGAATTTCAGTTTTTAAACCCTGATTCTCTAGGAATTCAAGGTGTTTCATTAATATATTCTTATACTATTATGGTATTTTAATGGAATTTTGTTACCTACATTAAGAATTTCAAGAGTTTGTGTGTTTATTAAGATTAAATTCCATGAATTACAAGGAACACTATGGCCTACGTCAATAAATATAAAATTTAATGGGAATATTAAGTGCTTCATCTAGAAATTCAATGATTTTTTAGATAAATAAGATCTAAATTCCTAAATTTTCAATTTTAACTGATTGTAAAACCAAGACATTCAAGAGTTTTTGGGTTTAATTAGAAAACATTCCATGGTTTTTAAAGGAATACGATGAGTTACGTTAGAAAATTCAAGATTTCTTGGGATTTTTAAGTAATTCTTCAATTGTTATCAAAATCTTTAAAGTGTTTCATCCAGAAAATTCAGGACTTTTTGGTGAATTAGTTTAATATTCCATTATTTTCAATGATCACTGATTGTGTTATCGTGGAATTCAGATACATTTTGAATTTCAGTTTTTAAACCCTGATTCTCTAGGAATTCATGGTGTTTCATTAATATATTCTTTTTACTATTATGGTATTTTAATAAAATATTGTTTCCTACATTATGAAATTCAAGAGTTTGTGTGTTTATTAAGATTAAAGTCCATTAATTACAAGGAATACTATGGACTACGCCAATAAATATAAAATTTAATGGGGAATATCAAGTGCTTCATCTAGAAATTCAATGATTTTTTAGATGAATAAGATCTAAATTTCAAAATTTTCAATTTTAACTGATTGTAAAACCAAGACATTCAAGAGTTTTTGGGATTAATTACAAAACAATCCATGGTTTTTAAAGGAATACGATGAGCTACGTTAGAAAATTCAAGATTTCTTGGGATTTTTAAGTTATTCCTCAAATATTCCCATAGAATATAGAGTTCTTTATCATGAAATTCAATGATTTTTTTAGATGAATAAGTTCTAAATTCCAAAATTTTCAATTTTAACTGATTGTAAAACCAAGACATTCAAGAGTTTTAGGATTTAATTAGAATACATTCCATGGTTTTTAAAGGAATATAATATGCTTCGTCAAAAAATTCGATATTTCTTGGGATTTTTATGTTATTCCTCAATTGTTATCAAAGTCTTTAAAGTGTTACATCCAGAAAATTCAGGACTTTTTGGTGAAATTATTTAATTTTCCATTAATTTCAATAATCACTGATTGTTTTATCGTGGAATTCAAGAAACATATTGAATTTCAGTTTTTAAACCCTGATTCTCTAGGAATTCATGGTGTTTCATTAATATATTCTTTTTACTATTATGGTATTTTAATGAAATATTGTTTCCTACAATATGAAATTCAAGAGTTTGTGTGTTTATTAAGATTAAAGTCCATTAATTACAAGGAATACTATGGACTACGCCAATAAATATAAAATTTAATGGGAATATCATGTGCTTCATCTAGAAATTCAATGATTTTTTAGATGAATAAGATCTAAATTCCAAAATTTTCAATTTTAACTGATTATAAAACCAAGACATTCAAGAGTTTTTTGGATTAATTAGAATACATTCCATGGTTTCTAAAGGCATACGATGTGCTACGTAAGAGTATTCAAGATTTCTTGGGATTTTTAAGTTATTTCTCAAATATTCCCATAGAATATAGAGTGCTTCATCTAGAAATTCAATGATTTTTTTGTGTGTATAAGTTCTAAATTCCTAAATTTTCAATTTTAACTGATTGTAAAACCAAGAATTTTAAGAGTTTTTGGGTTTAATTAGAAAACTATCCATGGTTTTTGAAGGAATATGATGAGCTACGTTAGAAAATTCAAGATTTCTTGGGATTTTTAAGTTATTCGTCAATTGTTATCTAAGACTTTAAAGTGTTACATCCAGAACATTCAGGACTTTTTGTTGAATTAGTTTAATATTCCATTATTTTCAATGATTACTGAGTGTTTTATCGTGGCATTCAAAAACCATTTTGAATTTCAGTTTTTAGACCCTGATTCTCTAGGAATTCATGGTGTTTCATTAATATATTTTTTTACTATTATGGTATTTTTATAGAATTATAATTCCTACATTGAGACATTCACTTGTTTATGTTTTTATTAAGATTAAAGTCCATGAATTACAAGGAATACTATGGCCTACGTCAATAAATATAAAATTAAATGGGAATATTAAGTGCTTCATCTAGAAATTCAATGATATTTTACATGAAAAAGTTGTAAATTCCCAAATTTTTCAATTTTAACTGATTTTAAAACTAAGACATGCAAGAGTTTTTGGGATTAATTAGAAAACATTCCATGGTTTTTAAAGGAATACGATGAGCTACATTAGAAAATTCAAGATTTCTTGGGATTTTTAAGTTATTCCTCAAATATTCCCATAGAATATAGAGTTCTTTATCAAGAAATTCAATGATTTTTTTGTGTGTATAAGTTCTAAATTCCTAAATTTTCAATTTTAACTGATTGTAAAACCAAGAATTTTAAGAGTTTTTGGGTTTAATTAGAATACATTCCATGGTTTTTAAAGGCATACGATGTGCTACGTAAGAGTATTCAAGATTTCTTGGGATTTTTAAGTTATTCCTCAAATATTCCCATAGAATATAGAGTGCTTCATCTAGAAATTCAATGATTTTTTACATGAAAAAGTTGTAAATTCCCAAAATTTTCAATTTTAACTGATTTTAAAACCAAGACATTCAAGAGTTTTTGGAATTAATTAGAAAACATTCCATGGTTTTTAAAGGAATACGATGAGCTACGTTAGAAAATTCAAGATTTCTTGGGATTTTTAAGTTAAAACTTTACATCCAATTTTGAGTAAAGAAAAAACTGCCAATTCAGTTAAAGCAAAAAATATGAATTCAAAGTTTACCTACTCAGTTATTATTAATTTAGTGTATTATTATTTTGAAAATTATAATAAGGTATAGATTATAGAATAATGAATTAATTGATATATAAGCCTTAATGTAATTTGATTCACATTAATTTATAATAAGAATCATAGTTTGTTTTGAAAAATATATATAGTCTTATAAGCATATTTAGTGTATAAGCTCATATTTTTTAGAACATATTATACTATAATTTTTTAATACATTTAAATTTTAAATCCAAAACCTATTTATTTAAAAAAAAAAAAATTAATTTAAAGATTAGAGGAACTAATGGGAGAAAATTAAATAAATAATATAATATTTAAAATTTTCTGAATGGATTAAATGTTGTATTTTAAATGTACTACCAAACTTGTGATATTCATGTCTTTTTTATTTTTAACAATTAAATGAAAATGAAAAATGAAAAATTCATGTAAATACTTGATACAATAAAAATAATTTTTTGCTATATTCCTAAAAGCCACTTAATTATCAAATAACTTTCAACATTTAAATATTGATAGGTTAACCATATTCTCTGTAAGTCAAACTATTAACAATATTTGTTGTTTATAATAATACTATAGTGTTTATATTTATTCTCAAATATTTCTTAATACTAATAATAATTACTTATAATTTAATATCATAATATTGCATAAAATGTTTATAAATTTATGTATAAAAATAAAATTTTAAAAATTATTATTGAACTTTAAAATAACCAATATTATAATATTTAAAACTAATTTGAACATATTTAAACCGGTTACCATTTTTCTTGGTTTGTAATTCAATAAATTATGGATAAATGAACAATGCTTCTTATACTAAATTATTTGTATCACATAAATAATTACCAATGATGCTCTTTTTATATCTTAAATTATTTTTCTTTTATCAAATAAATAAAAACCATTTATTTTTTATTCTTAACGTGCCTTATTGTTTTTATTGTATTTAATAGAGTGTCTATTATCTGATAAAATTATTATTAATCAAAATTAATTAATATATTATGAACAAATTATAATACCTACAAAATCCCTTATTAGTTTCAATTGGGTTAGATAATTGGCGCTCCGCTATTGCTTGTATTAGTGGTCTAAAAAGAATGAAAACTGGAGTTAAAAGTTTCCTATCTTTTTAATACACTATAACAATGTATGTATGCAATATTGAATGAACATTTTTAATTTTATTGATTGATTTATTTTCTTCTTCTGGTAATATGAATAAAACTTTAGTGTTTTGTTGTTAAATATTTAAATATTTGTTGCAATATAATGTAATATTATTTTTTTAGGAAAATATCAGAACTCTATTTGTTAAGAGAAACTTCTTTGATTCCCAACGTCTTATGGTTTGAATACACAAATATTCATCATGAAGCAGGAGCTAGAGCCAGACGCTGAAAATCGATTTCTGCAAAATCTCAATGACTAATTTTTTGAAATTATTAGAATAATAATAATATAACTAACCTGTCAAAGCATTTATAATTATGTAAAAAAACAAATACATAATACATTTTATTTTTATCCAGTGTAATGTTTGTGAACTGTAATTATAACAGCTATATAATTTTTCATTTATATTTGATAATATCTAATACTATTTTATTAATATCATAATGATTGAATTGCTTAAAATCTTTATATCGGGTTGCATAGAACAATCACTAAACATTTAATGAATCAATAGTATGCTAATAGCCCCTTAAACATTTAGTGATTTGGCCTGCGATAAGTCCAATACATTTTATTAAACCAACAAATTAATCAATTTTTTATGCGACTTGGCATTAGCATGTTAATTTTAAATAATATGCACACAATAAATACAATAGGTATTATTAATTTTAATATAAAAATAACTCACATAAGTATAAAAATGTATTTCAATTATTTCAAATGTTCTGTTATTTATTTTATTATAGAATAATTGAATACATTCAACTAGTAACTAATTTATTTTATTTTATATTTTTAAAAAAGCAAGTTAAACTATAAGTGTTAATATTGAATTAAACTGGTTTAATTTGATTTAATTCACATTTCAATACTGTATAGTCAAATACAATTAACGACATTATTTTCAATTTTAGTTTTTGATAATGCATAATATATTAATATAAACATACTATATTTAAGTTTGTTACTTATTTTAATGTATTTATGTACGCAATATTATTTTAGAGTAATTAAGGTTAAAATGTACTTTAGTAATTTTTTGATTATTTACACTAATTTATTGTAATTGAGAAAAAATCAGGTAATTACTTTGTGTGGATAATTAAATAATGATTAAAAATGTACTACCTTTATTTATTTAAAATGTTTTATTTATACACATTCACAGTATATTAATATATTCTCTGTTTGGTAAACGTCAACATACATGATTAAGTATATTATTTTTAAGTACATAATAATATAAGTGTTTTAAATTAAATGTTTTTATTCAATAAACTGAAAATTTATTAATTATAGTAACAAAATATAAATTGAGTTTGATGTGCCTAATGAACATTGTATTTTATTACATTTAATGATATAAAAGATTATCGATAATAATGCAATAAATATATCATAACTAGCAATAAACGTGATATGTATTTATATACATTATATAACCATATTACGATTGTAAATTATTGTTTTATAAAGAAAATAAAGGTACATTATACAATATATACATACCTAATAGAATATATATTTATGCCATTATAAATATCATAAAAAAAAAATTAATATGTCCACTTTTTGACATAGTTTCATAATCTTTCATGAGTTTTAATAATTTTGAAACAAATTTTTCAACAGAAGTTTCTTTTTTACCTTATTGCCTCCATCATTGATATTAAACATAGAACTGTAAAATACATTTAAATAATTAAATAATTGTTAGTATAGAAATTGTCATAAAATACCAGTTACCTTTGGAAAAGCTGTAAAATACCAGCCAATTCCTTTAGGTATTAAATGTTAAATACGTAGAATGACATAAACATTATTACAATTGCTTTTTAAACTGCTAGTGGTTCACGCCATAAAAATTGTTCACAAAGACAAAGCATTATGAATTTGACCAAATATTACCTATGCATTTGTTACATTATTAATTATTATTAGGGCTCAGAAGTTGATGCATTTTGCATTTTTTTTAGAACTTTTTAGACGATGCTCTCCTGGCCACAAATGTGATTCTTAAGCATGTGAATCTGAACAACTAATTTTTATTTTGCATCTTTTAGTGTTTATTAATATAAGTCATTTTTCGACATTTTTAGGTCATTTTCATTGATTTCATATTTGTTCACTTATTATTATAATGCCGATAACTTACTTAGAACTTTGAAATTACTACGGACTAAGATTAGTAACTATCAAATTTTATCCCACTAATTACAGTCATCATTGTCGTGTTGTAGTGAATATTATTATACCAAAATTTTATAATTTTTTTTTGTAATATTTTATTTAATTTTAAAGGATACTTATTGTAATTTTTATGTCATATTTTGAGTTATTTGTAAGCTTTGATAAATGTATATAGAATTGTATAGTAAAATAGAGTACAATTTAAAAACAATAACTGTATTTTTTTAAGTCGTTTTTAATGTTTTTAAGGTCACCAACTTCTAACCCTAATTATTATATATATAACATAAAAATAGCAATTAACAATTATATTTAAAATCATCAAAATATCCAAAAGTACTTAAAATTTTAAGAGTACTCTATTAAGCTTTTTAAAATTCAAAATTAGATATATTGCAATGATTTTAGAGATTTGTTCAACACAATACAATTGCTAGTATCAATATTATGACTTATCTCAAAATTACTCAAGAGCTGTTAATATTTAATCTAACAATATCTATGTTGGAAAATTGGGTCTAAGTGTGAGACATTTTTATTCAAGAAAAGAAATTGTGTTTATTTTATAGGACTAAAATCTTACCTGTCTTCTTAGACAAGCTACAACAGGTGTTTGAAATTATTTTTTCATTTGATTGAACTTCATCAAGACTACAGGTGTCCTATAATTTATTTTAAAAAAAATATTTAATTTTAAATGAATTGATAGAAAAATAAAATGATAAGCTATAGGTAGATAAAATATTAATATTAATATTTACTTCAAACATAATAAATATCAGCTCAACATTTTCTTTCATATATCCATGTAACATAACATTCATATTGTCAACAAATCATTGTAGTTATTGTTATTCTTATTGTTGCTTTTAATTATAGCCAGTAATCTTGCTTACAGGTTATTATCTTTACACTTTATTTAAGTTTCTGCCAGGACAAACTTCAACACTGTCGGTATTTTTTATTTAAAATTATTAACTACCGTATCTTCTAAATTGGTTAGGTAATAGAAATGGTTCTTCAAAGACAGTTCCTATAGATATTTATATAACATTATATGTAATGACTTACAACACTATGTTTTTAAAATAATTAATAAATAATAATAAAATCCATACTATAAACAAATATTACCTTGAAGAATGGCCATTCCAATAATATTGTATATATTGGATCACAATTTAAAGTCATTTGTCCCTGTGCAGAATATGTAGTTTTCATATAACTATAAAAACATTTGATTTAATATTAATGTACAAGACATTAATAATTTAAAGGTTTTTCAACAATTTTGCATAGAGGTCCATGGTATTTGGACACTATAAATACTATTTTAGTACGATACAATACTTATAAATTATAATTACTTATTTTATTGGACTTGAACTAATTATCACAAAGTATACATGAATTCTTCATGAAACGAACTTGTAATCAAATTTCTTTCATTTTTTAATTTATTATAGTTTTAAACTAATTAGTTCACTTAAATATTATTAACATTCTACCTTAAGTAGTAAGGTTTATTATTTGGACGAATTGATCTATTATCAAACATTATCTGAGATTTTTAGAATATCAATTATTAAGAGTGTTGTGAATTTTTATACGCATACTTAAATCTTGCTAAAAATTTAAGCACCATAAAAATCGATGAAAAATTGAGAGCGCATACAATTATTCTGAGGCGTTTATGCCATTTGCAGTATATATTATATTTACGTGATATCATAAAATAAATTATGTGATAACATTGATAACTGATAAATAAAATAAAAATTTTGACGCCGTAATCGATGTCCCAATGATAACTACAGTTAATGATAAGATGATGAATCCTAAAGACCTAAACCGGAAAAGTAACGAGAGCTAAGTTGACTACGTGCTCTCAATACTTGTCCAACTTACTGCCTGCCGCCCAAGGTCTTTAAAGATCATTATATATTATAGAGATATTCAATAATTAATATAGATCTTGATTCTTGTCGACAATGACGCTGCTCATGATCATCGTATTACTACTGTAGGTATATTCTGACTCTTTCTAATATTATTATCTGTACGTTTTACCGTCAAATTGTTGATTGAATTTAATATTAATCGTTTAAAAATTCAAATCATTTTTGTTTTAGCAGTCACCAATTAAAACACAGTTCTGTTTCATCAAGTTCTGTCGTGCTCACTTTGTACATGCCAGAGAAGAATACAATTAGAATTGAACAATGATTTAGTAAGAAATAGCACTGTGGATTGTAGAGTTGTTTACCTGGAGAGTGTAAATGCTACAGGCTATAACAATATTATAATCTCTGTCACTGAAATTAATTTCACTATTTGTGATAATTACTTCGACGTCACTCTATTCTTGTTTTTATTTATGTAGCGTTGTTGTTTGTTGGGCGTCTATTGCACCACATTATTGATGCTGAATGAATATACAGTTTGGCAGCAGAAGCATCAAAGTAAAATCAAATTTGCATTTCATTGCTATATTAATTAAAATTAATTGTTGGCCAGAAAACTGGTTGAAAGTAAACTTGTGTGCGAAAGAAAAAAAAGGATAAGGAAAAAACCACATTTTTACTAATGATTGGTCTTAATACAAGATTATTGTTTATGCAATTAGATAAGTATACCTACTAATATTCAAATTCAATCATATTGTTATAGATAGTTTATAGATAAATAATTCTACAGCAAATGGGAATAGTCGAGTAAAATAATAATAAATATAGTTAATAAAATAATATATACTTTTTAATTATTTAATTTTCGAAAAGATTATAGACTACGTTGAACACTTGTTCGTGTGGTGGCCCAAATATAATATTTAATCAATTTTTTATTACATACAATTCTTAAAATAACTATTAATTCATATTAAACTATGCTCTTAAAACTGTTTTGGTTCACATTTGTAAATCATATATTCTTGCTTATTAGTTATTATTTTATAATAAATAATATAAAACCAAACTTTAATTAATAATAATACATCAGTATGTGAATTATTAATTAATATATTTGTTTATTAACTATTAATGAATTAAGTAATTGTTTTCAGAATTTAGTTAACATTTTAATATAGTTATCAGATGGTCTGGTTAATAGTAAATTGTAGTGAAATACAATTTTTTCTGACATATTTTGTTTCATAATTATATACCAGAAATGGCAAATCTGTGACACATGGCCCCGAGTTGGCAAGTGAAAAATTAAAATATTTTTACTATATATAATAAGTAAAAAATATTTTGAGCATACAGCTTTTATTGGTCAATAACAATTATTCAATTTTATCTATAGATAAAATAATAATACACTATGTCTAGTATATTATCTTTGTTTGTTGAAAGTAAGCTGCCAAAATATATATTATATTATTATTATTTAATTTACTGATAAAATTGAATAATCGTTATTGATTGATTAAAGCCGTATACTCATAATATGTATCTACCTCAGTAAACACTAATCAGTACAACTACGTACATAATATTTTTTATTGCACGTTCGAGAAAAAAAAAGGTAAGTTTTGGTATGTAGTATTCAAAATAATTGCCATCCTTGTTATATACAAAAATTTCTTGGTAAAATGTATATTTTTCATAATAATGATGCTATATTTTTGGTATGTGTGAATTTAATAATAGTCTTAATAATAAAATATAATGTTATTTATTTACAACTGTTTTGAATAATATATTTATTTCAGTGTTTTTCTATCAATGAATCAACCAACAACTACAGTGGATTTAAGATTAAACATACTTTCATCAAACTGATGTCTACAGTAGAAAAATTGTTCAACTAAAAAGTCATTTTAGCTATTTGCCTATTTATAAATAATATTTATAATTTATGGTTTTGCTTAAATATTTGTAGTATAGTAAAGGTAAATCAAATCAAACGGTCTTGAATATGGTATGCAAATACATATTGAGTATATTATATTAAGTATAGAAAAAAAATTAAAATTAAAAGATTCGAAGAAGAATTGACTTCTAATTGTACAGGTTAGTTCATTGTATTCATCTGCATGAAGTTGTTCATTGTTCTATAAATTTGATTAAAAGTTGATGAGTTAAATTCTTGCATTTTACCCATACAATACATTGTTATTTTTTCTTAAAATACTATAAGCATATAGGAATGAAAAAATTACTTAAAAAGTTTCTTATCAATTTTTCTATTATTTTCAATTCACATTGAAGAATTTAGGTAAGATATTTGATTAATGCTTAAATTAAATAAATTTAGGCACTAAAATATAAATATAAAGTGATTATTAACACATCAAAATTTAACGATATACTCTGTAAAATTGAATAACATATTATGTCTTATAATTTTATAAACTAAATAATGCTTATGCATTTATGCGTTACATAACTTACATAAATTAAAAAAAAAAAATTGATTTTCTTTAACACAAGGTTGTATATTACATATTAAGTATAATGGAATCAATTTTAGATAAGTAAATAGTATATAGGTACTGAAGTAGGGTTGGGATTTTAATGCCCTAAAAGCTCAAAAAATGCATTTAATTATAATTATTTTAGCTTAAAAATTGGAAAAAAATTTAAAATTATTATTATTTTTTTTTTTAATTGTATATTGTTATCGACAGCAACTTGAGGAATTGTCTAGCTATGATAAAATTATTATCGATGATACTACATATAATTTAATATTCGTACCATTAGCAGTTTGTCGAATGTGTCTTGTGAATCGCAACAATTTTTATTCATTTTATGAAGAAATTATAAATATTGCTGTGAAAGCTAAAAAATGCACTAAAATAAAAACAAAAAAAAGTACTTAAAAATAATCAAATCGCCCAAAACACACTTATACTTACGGACCAACATTTAAAAACAGAAGAAAAAATATGCCTTTGCATCAAAATCCAAGCCCTACTTATCAGAAATAGTAACTTTATATAATTAGGTATTAATAATCCAGTCAAATAATGTACAAATATTGTACTTCATTGTATACTTAAGAATTCATAATTAAAATTTTTTTTTTCCATACTTTACTTCTTCTTTTTCACTTATTATAATTATTTTGTTTGATTTGCAGTCTTGATAAATATTCTGATACTTTAAACTTTTTTTTTTTTGTAGTTTTTGTTGTAAAATTATACTTAAGCTATTGATTTTCATGTTTAACTATTTAAATTTGATTTCCAAAATCGCTTTTTACAATGGTTCTAAAAATGAATAATACATAAGCTTTCATCAAATCATTAGAATAGCTAAATAGTATACCAATGATTGAAGTTTAAGTTGATGTGATTTATTAATATTTATATTATAATAATAACTTCTGAAATTCTTGAATCTATTAAAATATGACATATGTATTAATTATTTAATTCAAATATTTATAAATAAGTTAAAATACCTATTTATTGAACGTACGAATGTAATAAATTAAAGAAAAAAGTATTTGATAAGTATTTTGAAGACTGTTAATTAGCATAATTTAGCGATTATAGACATTTATAATTGGAGATTGTGCTTAGTAAAATTGGATTGTCAAAATTGTATAAATTAAAATATTTTATGTTTGGTTAGCAACAATATTGTTAAGAGGATTATACCTACGTCTATTGTCACCATCTGATTACTGTGTAACAAAGCAAACATTTTGTTAAAAATCTGTTTAACTATGCAATTTCAATAGGAACCATGGTTTTAGTTCATATATTTTAGCTTTAAATAAGTTATGAAAGTATAAAAATTAACAAAAGCTTAGAACTAAAAGGTTAAAAATATAAAAATTTTATAGAGAGCAATTTTAAACTTCAAACTGTAATTTTTACTTTTGTAATGAAATATAAAATAAACAGAATTATTCCATATTAGGTAAAAATTGCTTTTGTTTTAAATAAAAAAAATAATAATAACTTGAAGAAATTGCTATATATAATAGATTCTGTGTTTTCTTTTTACTTAAAATTTGTTTTTTCTGATTACCAAAAAACAAAAATTTGGTTAATAAATAAAAAATAATGTCATGATGTTAAAACCAATGATGTAGAATATTACTTATAAAGTTATAAAATTATTGTTTTGTTGGTAAATGTACTTATTAATGTAATTATTGATAGTGTTCCTTAGTTTTTATAAGACAATAAATATAAAATATTACTTTTTGGTAATCAATTGGTACCTAATTAACCATAATATAGAATGTAGATTGATTCTATTGATTTAACACTATATGATGTATAGTATATGAAGTTGAAAGGTTCTATTAAGGTAAAAACTATTAAATTATTTAACAATTTAAAAATCGAGTTTTCAAAAATCAATAAATTCCTTTGGTATTGAGTTTACACATTTATAAGAAAAGCTAGTTAAGAAGACATTTTAAACTGCTTATTTTATCTTGCTAAAAATCTTTTTTTCATTTTAATTGATCCATCTTATTATGATATGATGAAATGAAAATTGATCAAATTACTAGAAAAATTATTTAAAAACATTTTGTTCAAAAATTACCTATACAGAATTCCTTTTATAAACAAATCATATCAATGAAAATAATTAATCTAAATTATTTTAAACGCAAGTGAATGTTGAGAATGTTGAGTTGTATATAATCAACAGTATTCAGTATTAACAAACAATACATTTTGCTCTGAAAGTATTCTATTTATATATTCTTTTATATTGTTAATAAAGAGAAAAATTATACTAAAAATATTGACTCAAATCAGTTAAAATGTGTTTGTTTTATTTATAAATTATTACCTGCGTCACAGTGATAGTGAAACTTACAAACATTTTAATATAATAACCTAACATTTTATTTTCACTTAATTTTTCAATGATCCTGGTGGTCGTAGATTGTAAATAAGTAGTTGATGACATCACATTTAATATACTGACGATTAAACAATAAAAAAAAATTAATTTGTTTTAACTCCAAATATGAATAGCATAACTTTTACTTAATACACTCGTATTTTTTTTCAAATGAACAGAAAAAGGTAAGCTATTGCAATGAATAAGTACTTTGATGTCATTAGAAAATTAGAAAATAAACTACTTAGACTGACGTATAAATAATAAATATATAAAAAAAAGAATTAAAACTATAATTACTAATTAGTATTAAATTTTTCATATTCGGGTAATATGAATCAATCTATTTACTTGATAGTATCAGACTGACACCGAATACTAAATATTATAGAGTACGGAAAACATGACATTTCTGCAGACATGACTAAATTGCCTTATAAGTTGCCTACTCGAGGCCCTTATTTATTTGTGATAGAATCATTATGATCAATAATATAATATACATTTATAAGTTATAAGTTATAACTTATAACATACATTATTTATGTGTAAAATTGAATATTTCAGTTTTAAATATTATTAATTTAGTGTAGTTTTTTAGTGGTAAATAGGTATTAATGTATTATGCTGCCTAAATTGATAAGTGCGTTACAAATATATCTACCAAAATATTTTGATTTATTGCATTAAAATAAAAAATACAATTTATATTTCGGGGCTGATAGGCAACATCGGTGAAATTGTGCGCTATCGCCAAGCAATCTTAAACAGATCTTTACTCTTTACTTATAAATATAAGATACCATACTGAAACTCTTTATAAGATTTAAAATTACTATCCATAAAAAAAATAATATTATAAAGCAATCCGTATATTTCTAAAAAAAAATAATATAATTAACACAATAGCATCAATACCAGATATGCTAAAAAAGATTTCGTAATAAATTGATTAAATAAAACCACATCAAGTAGGCATTATCAAATAATAGGTCCAAAAATAATACATAAAATACCTTATGACCTCCTAAATCTTCCTCTTAAACTAAAGCATTTAAAAAAGGAATTTCTTTATGGTTATTAGATGTAAATGCAATTATATGATAAATAATAAATTGTTATATTATAAATAAATATTTCATAATATTTATGTAGGTATATATTGTATATCAACGTAGTAACGTAGGAAACGTAGGTTAAGAAATTATATGACGGTTAGGTATAGTATAAATAAGAAATGTGTGAATACAATTTCGTTATTAAATCAATGTTTGTATGTATAAGTGATATTTTGACATATTACCGTGAAGATGACATTTGAAGTTTACATATTGTGTACGCGAATAACTTGTGTTGAGTAAATTTGGACGTGTACGACATATAATTATGTTGCATTACTGCGTAATTTTGAGTGAGCGTTGCCAAGAAAAATGTAAGTTTCTGTTTTAATTAATAGAAACATAATGGTTCGTGTGTTATTTGTTTATTCTTATTATAAACACTACCTTTCTTATTTAAAAAATAATATGTTTGTTACAAATAATCGTAATATTATACCCACTGCGCCACACTATTATTTTTCTTATTATTTTTTTTTTTAATACATTATTGTAATATTATTATATCTGTATAGACTAAAACAGTAACTGATATTTTTATCTTATAACAATTACATGGGCCCTAAATTAAAAATAATTAATATTAATTGTCTTTTTTTTTACATAATACCTTTATGTACTGTAATTTTTGTGTATCTGTAACACTGGCACCCAGGAATAGTTTACTACAGTTATTTATTTTAATAAAATAAAAAATATATAAATATTTCTAGTAATACTGCCCTGCTAAACATAAGTGCCGTAAAAACCAATAATATATTAGTTTTTGAGAAAAATGCAGTATTGTATTTTTCATTTTTTTATACTTTTATTATTTGTTAGTCTATTTGATTTAATATAAAAAAAGCCACCTTTATAGTTTTTTTGACGAGAAATGTAATGAAATAATAATTAAAAGTATTATTTGCTTATTATACGAATAAAAGTTACTTTTATGTTATTAATTTTACTTACTAAGAATAAATGTCGTTAGTAAATTGTATGGCATTATTGCTTAATAGAAGCAAGAAGTAGAAGTATTATGCGTAAACCCTGTACCTATCTACAAACATATTTACGACGTTTATGCTTAGTGAGTGTAAGATGTGGCATTCTTACTTAGTACTTCTAATTTTTTTTTGTTACCTACACCATTTTTAAAGAAAGATAGTTGAGTTTATAGACTATTAAATAGTACTACTATTTAATGACTCAATGTAATTTCAGGTGTATTTTTCTACAAATATTGTGTAAAACTGATAAACCTATTAGATACCTACCGTAACCGTATTTAATTAATTTTTTTAAATTTTTTTCAAGTTATAGGACTTTTGCTTAAACTAATATGAAAATTATAATTAATCAATACATATTACTTATTTATAAAGTTCACACAAACATTATAAAAAAATATTTTTTACACAATTATTATATAATCATTTGTACTATTATAATGTGTTCATAAAACTAAATTATACTCATATCAAGTTGAAGTTCTTAATATAACTTTACCATTAATGTACAATGTATAGTATTTATATGTACATATTATAACTGACACTACCTTATTGCTTAATTAATTAAATTCTATGTCCATTTTACTTTCATATTACCTAGTTTATATTTGCAAAATAATTTTTTTAAATCTATTCTATCTTATAAGTCGTTAAAATGTATTTGATGTAAAATATATACACATAGATATTACATAATACATAAATATACAAATATATATCTACGATAAAAATATTTAATAAAACGTATTAAACTAATAATTATAATTAATTAAATTATGATTTTAAAAATGTTATTCTTATATTTTATTTTATTTATTAAGTTTAATAGTATGATTTATTGCTATTTAATAAAAAATATTTTTTTTTCGATTTATTATTGTATATTATTTAGATATTTGGATTATTGGATTGATTCTATAAGATTATAGGTATACATTATATATTACATATTATAATGATATGGATTTTATAAAATCCTCGTCGTATTTTTGTGTCTCTGATGACACATGACCACTTGAACTGCTCTACCTCAATATTGCTACAATAGTAATCTATTTTTAAATAATATTTCATGTACCTAAAGTAACGATACAATTTAAAAATATATTTATTTAACACTGTATTTGATTTGATTTTTAGACATTTGTACAATGTGCACATACTAGCAATAAATATTCGATTATTCAGATTAGGTATGTCGTAACACGTACATTGGTTTTAATACATAACTATTTGTTTACGTCCAAAATTACGTAGATACCTAATTATTTTTTCAATAGCATGGCGTGACGTTTATATGGGTAGGTAACCTACCTATAACCTACTCATATAAAAGTAGATTAATGAAGTATTACACACGCACACATTTTAGAATTTATTAGTTATGACGTATTTTAAAGAATTATATAAATTATCTTTCCTTCAAGTTAGTAGAGAATGCGGCTAAACATTTTGTCGGAAATAAACAAAGTACACAAGCAATTTTTAATAGATGATGGTCTGAAAAATACCATTAAAAAAAGACAATGCAAAAGAAAAATAATCCTAATATTGAATACTTCAGATAAATAAATAGATCATAATATATTCCATTTTTTAAGTTTCTATTATAAAATGCCATACGTTCAATAAGCACCTGACCTATATAATGCATTATATAATAATCTGGTTGTATAATAGAAAATTACAGACAAATATTATATCGCGCGTGGTGCGCCCGTAGTTTTAGTATTTAAAAAGTATAAGTAGGTATAACTAATTTGTTTTTATCACGGATTTGCTATATTATTCATTGTTACTTGCAACTTGCAATCGATACATACGTACGAGTATATATATTTTTATTTTTAACTTGAAATGCGCATGGTCTGCTCTAAAAACATGAGAGAAGAAATGACTAATCTATAGGCTTGCGTGTCTTATGGATTTTAATTCTCGCATTATTATTAGAATTCAATCCTAAAATGTGATAATGTTGGTATTAGCTGTATTTATATTTAATTATTACAAATAGTGATTATGAGTAGAGTTTGAATTTTCCAAAATCGGTAAATATTTGTCTAAGATTTTATAATATTATGCTTTTTTAATATTTTTTAATACCTATTTTGAAATTTCAAAAAAAAAAAAAAAAAAAAAATAGGTAGCTGAAAATTTAAAAATAAATTTTACACGTTTCTATTTGATTTCGTACCGTATTGATTAGTGTTTCATATTTTTTGCTCTGTCCGAGATCGGAAATTTGTGTTTTATTGTTGTATTAAAATATGTATATATTTTAAATGATTGACATTTTCAAAACATTAAAAGATTTAATTAAAGTATGACAAAAAATTACTGGAACAATATGTGAATCTGATAATCATCATCCAAATATTTGAAAAATTAATATTTAAATATTACGGTGAATGCTACTATTTTACATACATTTTATGACACGCTTAAAATAACGATTTCTCATCAAACAATTTACTTATTCCGTTAAAACTCAAAAACTAATAGCCATAAATAATTGATTTAAATTTCACCAAAATATTTATAGTAACATTTTTTTGTAGATGGTATAATTTTAAAAATATTACGAATCTTTTTTTAACTACCTACTTATTTTTATTATTTTTTATAGTGTTTTCCTACAATAGAATCAATAAAAAAAATTCGTTGGTCAATAAGTTTGAAATTTAACCTATAGTTCCTCATAACTTTTCTATGAAAATAATTTTAAAGATATGTAAGCACAATTTTTTATAAATATTTGTTAAAATTTTAATTTTAATAAAATAACGGAAATTTGCAAACTATTTTGTAGTTAAAATGTTAAAAATGACGTATAAGTACTGTTTGAATTCGTATAATTATACAAGGCTTGAAAATGAAAATTTAATAAGACATTTTTAAAGCATTTCAATTATTTTATTATTGCCTAGCTATTTATAATTTATATTGTATCGCTATAAATAGTTAAATAAATTACTATAATAATATATTTATATGAAAATA